>NC_133433.1:4085000-4190000 GCF_011762505.2 Arvicanthis niloticus
CGAGCCTTCACAGGGCCAAGGGCCTCTTCTTCCATTGATCCCAACAATGCTATCCTCTGCTACATATGCAGCTGGAGCCATGGGTCCCTCCATATATACACTTTGGTTGGTGGTTTAGTCCCTGGGAGCTCTGGGGGTTCTGGTTGGTTGATATTGTTGTTCTTCCTATGGAGTTGCAAACTCCTTCAGCTCCTTCAGTCCTTTCTCTAACTCTTCCATTGGAGACCCCAGTGGTTTGCTGCAAGCATCTGCCACTATATTTGTCAGGCTCTGGCAGAGCCTCTCAGAAGTCAGCTATATCAGGCTCTAGTCAGCAAGCACTTCTTGGCATCCACAATAGTGTCTGGGTTTGGTGACTATATGTGGGATGGATCCCCAGGTGGGACAGTCTTGGGATGGCCTTTATTTCAGTCTCTGTTCTACACTTTGTCTCCGTATTTCCTCCTGTGAGTATATTGTTCTTCTTTCTAAGAAGGACCAAAGCATCTTCATTGCTTGGTTTCTTTTCTAGACTCTTTTTGTTTGTGGTAGAGTGTTGTTGCAGAAGCCTTCAATGTCTCTCATTTTCTTGTCAGTTATGAGTCTGGGAGTCATCAATACCACTGCACAATGCTTCCTTGCTCATAACAGCCAGAGGCAACACACATCATGAACTTCCACACATTTTCTGTGACCGCATGGGTCACAGATATCATCCACACAGGTTACAGTGGCCATGTACCTTATTGCTGGCCTCTAGCTGCAGCATAGACCACAACATAAGTATAGACCTAGCAGAAAACATGGACCTCACCATGGTCCCTGCGGCAGCATGGACCACAGACATCAACACAGCCTCTGGCAGCAACACAGGTCACAGACACCATCATGGTCTCCCATGGCAGCCCAGGATATCCCCACATCCTCTGGTGGGAGTATGGACCAATAACATCAACATTGACTAGAGCATGGACTACAGACAAAAAAAAAAAAAATCAGTGTATCCTCCTGTGGTAGCATTACCATGGACATGGCCTCCTTAAATTAAGCAATCCTGTCCACAGCCTGCAGACCATGGATACCAACATGGGCCACAGCTGTAGCACAGATCACATACATCAACATGACTTCTAGCAGCACTAAGGGCTATGAAGATTTATGAGGAGGTCCAATTGAGAAGATGAGCCATTCTTTTTGATCCCCCCATTGCTTAGAGCCAGGGTGATGGTGATGCTGGGCAGTGTATTCAGGGACAAAGCCTGCTCATCAGGTTGTTCCTCATCACCTTGCTGGCCCTATTTGGCAACAACATGCTCCCCACCCTGTCCACCTCAGCTGTGCTTCCACACTCAATGATGCCACTGTGTCTTTAATTCGTTCTCTCTAGGCAGCATTCAGTGCATCCTTTTCTCCTCCACTATACCTTCATTCGTAAAGGGGGGCATTGCAAATTGCAATCTCTCTCTGTCTCTGTCTCTGTCTCTGTCTCTGTCTATGTCTCTCTCTGTGTCTGTCTGTCTGTCTGTCTCTCTCTCTCTCTCTCTCTCTCTCTCTCTCTCTCTCTCTCTGTGTGTGTGTGTGTGTGTGTGTGTCCAACAGATTTACATGCAAATAATTATTAAACGATGTCATTGATCTGGTTCAAGGTCTCTGGAATGAATGGTTTGCGCTGGGCAGGCGAGCAGGGTGTTCTGGAGCAGGATCTGTAGGAGTCCCATGAATTGCACACCCCTTTGCTTTAGGTGAAGGCAGTCCTTGTCCCACTTGCTCACTCACATGAAATGGACATTATTCCTGTAGCCTGTGGGTTGCTCCAAGCCTCTACCACTCACTTTCCTCTCTCACTATGGCGAGCACCAGGTGCTGCAGCAGTTGAGGTTTCATGCTGAGGATTTTGTCCATTGGCCCTTCTTAAGATTTGCTCTGTATTCCTCCTGATGCCAAGAGATGCCACCTTGAATCTACCTTCAAATACTTTTTGAAAGGTTCTGATAACAGAAATTACCAGTGTTCAGTGCCGAGTCACATTTACCAGAGATACAGTGATTCTCTCTTGTATTCTGCTCTCAAATTTCTCCCAGTAGGATAGTGTTCTGACTAAGGCTTGAGTTCTGCTGGCTGGTACAGTGACATCTGTGGCTTCTCAATGACCACCTGCTAGGGTGATGACGATAGCAGGGGTGGGCACTGGCTCAGTGGCAGAGTTTCTTCATTCCTGTACCTAGTCCCTCATGGCCACTGTAGCTTGTCAACTGTAGCCTGCTGCAAGATACCAGGATCCTAAGGGTGGGTAAAGTAGGGAGCTTTGACTCTGTCTCTCCAAATAACATTTTTTAATGCACCGGCATTATTATTCAACACTGATAATTACTCCCATTTAAGTAGTTTCACTTTATGACTATTTCTCTTTGTTAAACCATATTTATTTTGGGATCTCAACTCAATCTCTAGTAATATTGGCCCTTTCCTAATCTGAGGTCACATTCTGTCCTTCTAAGAACCTGTCTATCTAGTAACACACAAATAAAAATTACTCATTTAAAATATTGATACATAGATACAGACTGTATCCATTATGGTGCTGGGTTATAGTATTATAGATGAGAGTCAATTGCAGAAGCAAACACTCTTTTGATAGCTCTGTTCTGGTCATGCTGTCTTAGCATTATTCCAAGGGGTTTTTGCTAAGGCTAGCATTCCATCTCTGATTTTGGTTTTTTAATTTCTCAAGTATATGAAGTATATGTACACAATTTCATTCTACATGCCTTTACAAATTTTTCACCAAGAGCTGATGAAGATAACTGTAAGACAAGAGATTCCGTAGAATCTGTGTCCATTCAATGAGCAATTATGGGTTTACAAACAGAAGTGAAGACTAAGAATGTGTGTTAGATCAGGGTAACCCCCGGGATCAGAGGAGTAATAGCCCTGGTATCATTGGGCTCCAATGGGCAAAGTATCAGGTACTCTCTGCCTCTAATATCATGTTATCTTAGATGCATGGTCAGTTGACATCAGATTCATCTGTTTTTTTTTGTTGTTTTTTTTTACCCTTACTTTATCCCTTTAGATGGACTTCCAGCATCTTTAAATCACTAAAGCAATGTTTCTGACTCAGCTTTTAGACTTCACTTACCTGTTAAATGAATCCTATAAATGGAAAGCCTACTAAACACTCACACACCTAAAAGTATTTTCCAAATTTTTATGGACATGGATTTTCACTATTATAGGGTAATTACCAGATCAATCAAATTACAAAACAAACAAACAACAAAAACCAAACCAAACCAAACCAAAACAAACCAAACCAAAACAAAACAAAACCAGCAACCAACTGACCAAACAGACAGAAAAACAACTTTAAATTCTGGCTCAGTCCCTTACGTCCAAGCAGTCATTATTTAATATTTTCTCTATAAATACTAGGCCACTCCATTTTTCAGACCATTCGGAATGATGTTCTGTTTTTCTCACAAAGGAAGAAAGAAAGGACAAAACCATATTAGTAAAAGACAGGTAAAGGCATAAGAAATCCTGCTGCCTGCATGTTTTTTTGTGAACAGTGAGTTTTCTGTATTGTTTGCATGATAAGCCAAGGAAGTCAGAATGAGACTGCATTAGATAAAGGGTCCTTCCAGTTGGGGTTCAGAGTAAGTAAGATCTGTCAGGAGTTAGACACTCTGCTGGGAGTTATTTGCGAGAGATTGGTTTCTGATGGCTGTTGGTTATGATTCTAGTTAACAGTATTATCTGCCTTGTATTATATACAACTAGTAGAAGTTTGTCATTAACAGCAATAACAGTAAACCAGAAATCAGTGAGTAGTGAGTGCTGCAGTTTCATGATAAATGTGACATTTACAAAGAAAGAAACAAAGATGATTTTTAAAGATACATTTGCCAGTCAACTCAAAACAAAACAGAAAATAGAGAAAACATGTTTGCCTGGGAAAAATATTTTAATGATTTATTTTGCTTTAACCTGGGATCTCCTGGCTTGGTGAAGAAGTTTGTCTGCTGAGTAGAAAGACAAGTTGAAAAAGGACTTTTGGTCTATTTACGATGTAAAATAATCAACTTCCTTTTCTGATTGTTATTTTAACCCATTTAGAATTGTTAGTTGGAGCCAAATTTCAGCTTACAGTCTGCATAAAACATGCTCTATGTTTTGAATTACATAAAAAGGAAAGGAGAACTTCAGAGAAATGTCATGCACTAGCTTTCTGTATGAAAGTCTACCTACTTTTTCAGAAAGTTAAGCTGTGACAATAGGGACATTTTGATCTGTAACCTCCTTGAAACTGCTGCAAAGAGTCCTCTTGATGCAACCTAATACTAGAAGTTCAAGTATGTTTTAATGTCTGTCTTGAGTAGCTAGTCTACAGTGTGAGACAAGTTAGTAAGGGAAATTCATTAAGAAATGCTGATGCTGAAAACTTCAGCTCTGAATCTTTTCCTTTCTCAGACAATGAAATGGGTTGGTAGATTCTGCCATTAAATTTAGACAAACTGATTTATTAATTAATACTCAGTAGAATACTAACCTGGTCTAAAGCTACTGTTTGAGCTGTTTGATCAGGAACTGTCACTTTGCACCTTACATTCAAGGAGCACCGTCTTTCGGGTGCTGTCTGAGAGCCTTTGGAATGCCTTTCGATGAGCAGCAGCAACACTGTGAAGAGACACTATGATCAAGGCAACTCCTTTAAAATAAATCATTTGACTGAGGGCTTCCATGGTTTAGCCCATCATCATTATGATGGTGGGAACATGGTGGCAGGAAGCATGGTGATAGAGAAGTAGCTGAGAGTGACATCTGAATATGAAGAATCACACACACACACACACACACATACACACACACACACACACACCGAGAGAGAGAGAGAGAGAGAGAGAGAGAGAGAGAGAGAGAGAGAGAGAGAGAGACTGAATGAACTTTTGAAGCCTCAAAGCCGCCTACCACCAGTGACACACTTCCTTCAAAGGGCCATGTTTTCTTATCCTTTTATTCCTTTCAAGCCACGCCCTTCTGCGGTGCCCAAGCATTCAAGTTTATGAGCCTAAGGAGGACATCATTGATTCAAGCCATCACAACATGATTCTTTCTTTAGATAAAAGCAGAGCATTTTATGTTTTCATCTATATTAGCATATATATATGCTAATATAGATGAAAACATAATATATATATATATTCTAACTTAGATAAAAGTTAATCTGTTAAATAAAGGGACTTTTGGGACAGCTGGGTGGCTCGGTGTATACCGGCATCTGTACCTAAACATGAGAACCTGAGTTTGATCCCATGGATTCTTGGATTTTGTTAATTCTGTATTAGAAGTATTCCAACAAATCCAATAGCTAAGGAAAGATAACAAAATAAACAACAACAAAGTAGTTGTTTCTTTAGCCTCAAACAACATTCTCACCCACAGCTGGTCTTATTTCACATTTGTATGTACTATATACTCGTGTGTGTGTGTGTGTGTGTGTGTGTGTGTGCATATGCATGCATGTATTTGTGCATGTAATACTTTTCTTCTTTTATTTTCATAATTAAATTAAGGTAAAAGGGTTGCATGGAATACCTAATGGTTCAGAACAGTTATTTCTATTCCAGAGGATCTAAGCTTGTGTCCCAACACCCACATAATGGCTTACAAATCTGTGTAACTCCAGTCCCACTGCATCCAGCCTCTTCATCTGGCCTGCATGGCCTCCAAACGTGTGATGCACAGATATACATGCAGGGAAAAAATATCCAAACAAAGAAAACAAATTTTGAAAAAAATAAAATAAAGTTAACGGAGAAACTAATATTAGCTGTTTTGTGGTGGTTTTGATTCATTGCATCTGTGAGATTATTTTAAGCAATTTTGAGTATGTGAGACGGGAGAAAAGAGGCTGAGGAATATTTCATGGGGTGTACTCTCAGGCTTATGATAAAATAAAAAAAAAAAGGAAGAGGGAGAGTAGTGTTAAAAGACATACAGAAGCAGTGCAATACAATAGGGAGGGAGGTAAAGAGAAAGTGGGACAGAGACAAAGCTCTGCCTGGGGAGGGCGGCAACCCACACAGAGAATGACTCCTGCTGTCACTCAGGGCTGCCCCTGCCAGGACTTCACTGCATTGATCCAGCTTAATCCTCTCTACAACCACTCCCTTTTATTTCTGCTGTCAAAGAAGGGGAAAGGACAAAAGAAAATAGGCATTTTTTTTCTCCAGTTTTTATTCTTAAATCCTTCAGTTGAATTGAGACAGAAAATTTAATGTTTCAGATAGCACATTTTAAGTCCAGTTCAAATTTTGTAGTATGGATTTATAGTTGAAACGCTTGATTCAATGTTCTTTGAGTTATTTTCTATTGGATTTAACAATGACACATGCACTGTTTCTAAAACTTCTTTTTTAAACTACAGATAGCATTGGCACTGTTCATTTCTTAATTTTTGGTTGTAGTTTTATACAATCTCCCCTTTTATGTTGGGGATTTGTTTGTGACTAAATTCAACTCAAGTTGAACAAAAGTACCAAGAGCCTTCCTGAGTCTTATGTGTTCCACCGTGCAAAGGGGGAAGCCTTCATTCTCATCCTTATGATTTAAGAGGCTCTGGAATTTTATTATACTCTTAGGTTCATGGAAGAAAGGAATGCACAAGATTATATGAGAGGTATTGAAAATGCTATGTAAAATGAACAAACGACCTTTTTGCCAATAAAATCAGGCAAACTAAAATGATAATACAGTGATTTGGGCTGTATACACATGCCACATGAATATGCACATGCACACACACACACATACCAGTATGATAACTTTCTCGGTTTGGGTCCTATTTAAATAATCTCTGAATATTGCTTCTATCTCCTCCAACTAATTAACTCTCTCCTTTGCTAGATAACCACGTATTTTCTTTGTAGGCAATTTTAAAGGAATAAATGTACATTTAAGTGTTTCTAGACTTAGACGTAAGCAAAGACCAAAAACTTTTCTTCAGTTAATTAAAAAAGATATTTCCTTCTCTCATCTTAGAGACCACAACACTTTTACTTCTTTTTAAATGTCAGCTAACAAATTAGTGTTCCTGCAGCTGTATGCTGTCCTATGGCAAATAACCACATTGCACAAAGTGCACTGAGAAATCTGGCAAGGGTTGGAATCTCTTCTCTGAGGCTTAGCCTGGAGTGAGAGGGAAGGAGCTGGTCAAGATGAAGGTGGATTTGCGGAGCAGCTCAGACAGCTGCACACCTGCCTGCATTATACTCAGCTCTATTGGAGAGTGTCATTAATCCTCCACTTTGATGAACACCAAGCTTTCACAGAAGATTTAAAATGAATTCCCTACCAGGGCCCCTTCTCCATGCTACAGAAATTTCATATATTCCATTAGATCATGTAATGGGTGAAACAAATGAGTCTTTTAAAAAGACACTGAAATACAACAATGCAGGGATAGTTAGTTAATATGGATGCCCCCATAATTTTGGAAATAATTTGCATGTGTGCTTCATTTTCTCATGAACTTTATGCATCTATCTATGAAGAATATTATCTAGTGGCTTATTTTGAAAATGAGAATAGTGTTTTAAACTTTTCTCTCATGTTCTAAATTAGTTTCCCCCAATTATTCTTTCTCCATACCCTCTTCTGATACTTTATAGAGCTTAGAAATATTCAATGGCTAAACTGATACATTTTCAGGTTGTTATTGCAACATTTACTATAGAAACAACAAAAGGATATTGTAGGAGAAAAATGAAGTTTTTTTTTCAAACACTGACAATTTATACAAACTAATAGTCTGTGAAAATAAAAAAAAATTCCAAGAATTGTTGAAATGAAAATGCATAATTAAATAAAGCCACTACAATGCAAATACACAAGAAAAGATGGCTAGCTTCTGGAAGGCTAACAACATCTGACCGCATCTTAAGCTTCCTGGAAGAGGACAGAATACACCTACTGGATAGAGGCCTGAAGCTGCCCCACATACTGCATTCTAGGAATCAGGAACTCAGAACTTGCACATGTGTTCTGGTAGACTGCCTGTTTTGATAAAAGTGGAAGGAAAATTCAAAGCAATAGTAAGAAAGCATGAGAAAGGTTCGAAGCAGTTTGCTGTATTATGTGATCTGTACACAGTAAGACTGACTTTAAACATGCCATATCTGCTATGCTGAGTTCATATGTATATATTTATCCATTAGTACAGTGTAAAACCTGCTTTCTAGTAAGGATAGACAAACAAAGGTGAACGACATTACCCTACATTTTTTACACTTAATAAAAATTTTAAAACCCTTTGAATAGTTTGTGCAAGAACTTGCTTTACAACTGAGTTGAGTCAAACAAATATATACAAAATTATAGAGCAGATAATTTCTATAGTTAAAACAATCACAAAAACTATTTTTTTATTTTGATGAGATTACAATTTTATTAATTGTTTTTTGTATGAATCATAAATATAAAATTGTACCTGTTAATAGGCTGTCATATTGTGTTTACAAATAAATTGCTTACCATTTCTATTAGATTAAACAAACCTCATAAAAACATTTAAAATATTTTTAATTTATTTTCAATCTTTTCAAGACATGCTGTCCATTACTAACATAGACACTCTGCTGATTAGGAATGTCAACATGGCATAATCTGGAATCACTTAGGAAAGGAGACTTAGTGAAGGATTATCTACATTAGGTATGTCTGTGGACTTTTCTGCAGGGTATTATTGAAATGAACTTAACTGAGATGTGAAACATGCCCATTGTGGGTAGAGTCATTCCCTAGTCAGGGGATCCTGGCCTGTTTACGAGTAGAGAAAATGGCCTGAGCACAAGCATGCATAGGATAATTTATTGGCTTCTGCTCTTAATTCTGGATGCCTGTGAATAACTGCTTCAAGTTTCTTCTTTCTTGCCTTCCCGCAGCAATGGACTGATTAGGAGTTGTGAAGTGAATAAATTTTTCCCTTAATTTGCTTTTGTCAAGATATTTTATCACAACACAGGGACAAAAATTAAGACAGTCACTGTAATGTACAAGAGCACACCAAGATTCTTACTCTGTTCTAACAGTAATCTATTGATCAGCTATTCCTCATTCTTCCCTCTCTCCTACTATCCTCAGCCCTTGGTAAACCACCATTGTATTCTCAACTTCTATGAAATCCACTTCTTCATGATTCTACATGTAAATGTCATCACTCATTACCTGTCTTTCTTGAGAAGGTTCATATGTGTTTGACTTACTTATCTTCTTGGATATTTTCCAAGTTGTGGGATAAGAGTCTTTTTCCTGTTTTACACAGTAATAGTACTAGTTTTAGATTGTCACCAACAATGTCAAAGGTACCTACGTCAAGCCCCAATGCTTGTCAAATCAAATCTCTGATAATAACCAGTCTAACTGATTTACATTTCTATTATTAAATCTTATATGAATTTTTTAAATTACTTTACCTCTTGTCATATGTCTTTTGTTAAAGAAATTTTCTTTTGCCACTTTAAAAAAGAAAGCATCTTCAACAAATGGTGCTGGTTCAAGTGGTGGTTAGCATGTAGAATAGTACAAATTTATCCATTCTTATCTCCTTGTACAAAGATCAAGTCTAAGTGGATCAAGGACCTCCACATAAAACCAGTTACACTGAAACCAAACGAAGAAGTGTGAAAGAGCCTCACAAACATTAGGCATAAGGGAAAGATTTCTGAACAGAACATCAATGGTTCAGACTCTAAGATTAATTACTGTTAGTCATGCACATTCAACATGTTGCTGAACTGCCCTTGAATTTCTGAAATTGTCACTTGGCCTCAGTGAATGTTGTTTGGATGTGATGCTGGAGTTAGCTTCTTAGTACCTGGCTGAGGGTTAATTATGTTGATTTGTCCAACATTCCGGCCTCTGGTCATATTTTAGTACTGTGTTCTGGTATGGCTTTGGCATTAAAGTAGTGTTGGCTTCATAGAATGTGTTTGCAGGAATTCTCTATTCTTTAATTATTTAGAAAGAACTAAAGAAAAGCAGTATTAGCTCTATTTTAGCTGATGTGTATGACTTAGCAGTGAAGTCATCAGGCCTGGTGTTTTCCTTAGTGGAGGACTTTGTTTTATTATTTGTTTAAACTGTTTAGTCTTTATTGCGCTTTATAGGTTTTCTATTTCTTTATGAATCAATTTTAGTTGGTGTCTGTGTAGGGAAATGTAAGAATGTGTCTTAGTCATCAAGTTTTGTCATGTGACTGTTTGAATGCTTGAATGATTTCTGTGTCAGTTCAGTAACTTAATGCTACTTTTTTACAGAGCCTTATTTTGTAGTCCTGGGTTGACTAGACCATTCTCATGTAGACCAGACTGGCCTGGGACTCACAGAGATTTCCTGCCTATGTTTCTAAAGAGTTAGAATTTCCATCTGTAGGTTTGGGTCCTTTATTTGTCTTAGTTTATCTAGAGGCTTATCTATGTTTTAAAAAAATAATAATAATAAATTTGTTTATCTGATATTTTTATTGCATTTAAGTTTTTTGAAAGATAATTTTGTAATTATATTTATGAACAGAAAACTTAGTGTACATTTTTAACCCAGTTTAGTGGCGAGTCTTTAGCCTTTGCCTTCTCCAGCTTGGCAATGCGAGCCACAGACTTAGGACCCAGGACGTTGCCTCCCCAGTGGCGGCGGATCTCGTCATATCTGTCATTATAATTGGTCCTAATCGCGTCGTCCACCAGCTTAGCCAGAGCACCCTTGTCTTCCGAGTTAACCTGTGTGAAGGCAACAGTGGTGCATGTCTTCCTGTGGACCAGGCGCCCCAGCCTGGCCTTTCCCTTGGTGATGCAGTAAGGCACCCCCATCTTTCGACACAGGGCAGGCAGGAAATCCACCAGCTCAATGGGGTCTACATCATGGGCAATCACCACCAGCTGAGCCTTCTTGTTCTCCACCAAGGTGGTGACTGTATTGACTCCTGCTTGGAGGACAGGTGGTCTCTTAGTTGGGACGTCCCCTTTGCCAGCAGCTTTCTTCTCAGCACGGGCCAGTAGCCTTTGCTTCTTCTCTTGCTTTGTCTCTGGCCTGTACTCGTGGGCAAGCTTAAGCAGCTGAGTAGCTGTTTGCCTGTCCGGGGCCTGGGTGAACTGGTTAATGGCAGGAGGTACTTTGAGCCGCTTATAGAGGATGGCTCTTTGCCGCTGCAGCCTGATGTATGGGGCCACTTAATGAAGCGTGTTAGATCTCTTTTGGGCTGGATGTCCTGCCCAATGCCAACGTTCTTGGGCCTTTTCTCGAACAAAGGATTGACCACCTTTTTGGCCTCCTGTTTCTTGACGACGGCGGCCGGGGCCACCTTCTTCCCCTTGGCCTTCTTTCCTTCGGGCATCTTGCTAGGCTGGAGGAGAGAGTGCATTTAAGTTTTATTTCACCTAAATGTTCTCTGTTTTACAATTTTTCTTTCCTGAAATTTGGACTTACAGTATTTTGTGGGGTAGCACTTACTTATGCATGTGAGACTGTCCTGCTTCTCTGGTGTTGGTGGTAGTAAATATCCCAGCCACCAATGACTGAGTGATAGATGGGTGAGACTGCACATTATTCATTAGATTTTGGTTTGTTTGGGCTTCCATTTCCATTTCTTCTGAAATATTAAAAACATTTCTTAATTTATTACTTTATAATTTATTAGACTGATTGTCCAATAAGAAATTTTAATTTTTTTTGTAAATGATTTTTGACATATTTTCATTCTTGATTTATAGTTTGTTTTGTGTTTACAAAACATACTTTTTATTGTTTCAATTTTCTAATTATTTTAATTGTATTCTTTATCTTAGAGTTACATAACAGTGGGATGGAGCAGCAAATCCCAGCAATTCCCGAATTTGGCTGGCCTGAGCTTTTGCTGGCTTTCTTAGGGTAAGCACACCTGATATGATTTTCTGAGTATAATAGCCATGTCTTATCCAGAAAACATCATTTTGCAGAATTTCTCCCCATCCTCCAACTTTTCAATTTTTTCTATCTCCTCTTCCCCATTACTCCCGGAACCTGCTTAATTAGAGCTCTTACAGGATTTATATTTTTGTCTGTTGTGAAACTTCTAGTATCAATTTCTTTCTCACTGTGTGTTTCATTGGTATATAGAAAAACTACTGATTTTCATGAGTTAAAATTATATTCTGGTAGTTTGCTGAAAATATTTATTAACTTCATTTTGTGTCATCTCATCAGCATACAGAAAAAGAACCTAACATAAAATATTTATCCTACAAAGGCTCTACTGAGGCTTCGGCAAAAATGATATTTCACCCATAGTCTCTGGTCTATGATCATGGCTTCAAGAGATGATCTGGGCTTAGGCAGGCATAAGCTTTACAAGCTCATGTCATAACTTCAACAATCCTTGTCACACAGCTATGCCTTGATTTCAATGATTGCCAAGACTAGACTTTCAGTAGACAAAGATCAAGGTCTATACTATTATGAGGTGGCAATTGCTGCAGTGGATTTAGTAACAAAACTATTCACTGGTGAGTGTATCCAAAACAGATGATGTTAGACTCCATTTTTGTCTTGTACAGGGACTGTCCTTGAGGATGTATTCATGGTAATGAGATATTTATTAATTCATAGTGTAAAGACATGTTAATCCAGCTAAGTGTTCTAGATCCTACTGTCTTATTCTGTCTTTAGTGAATAGAGTGAATGATTTAGGACTTGGTTAAAGCAATCCACGAACCACCAAAGTTAACCCTAACTCGAGCTATTTCTATGTTCCATGAATGTGAAGGAATAGGGTAGTTTAGTTCAGGCCCATGCTTTATTTGGTAGAAATAAAGACCAAGAGATAGAAGTCTTCCAAACAAAGTCTAGGCATCAGTAATCACAGTGTAATAGTACTACCTGTAAAATACACACATTGATGAAACAGTGGCAGAAATATTATGGGAATAAACCACTGCTCACTTAAAAACTGGATTTATGTCTCATTCAATGAGATAAAACCCATACATCACACTGTTGATGAGGCCAAGACTCTAAAACTAGACTGGTCATAGGCTCTGGATGAAAATGTACTGTTATTTGGCTAAATAAAAGTATCAATAAGATGACTTCTACAACCATAGAACATGGCATCACCAAACTCTTAGCCAAGAAGTTTTATTTTGCAGTAAATAGTAATTAACCCAGAGATTCATAATTCAAATGCTTACAGATACTGGTGGCAGCAGATACTGATGAGGATGTGAGAAAAGGGTTCATTGACACCCCATTACTGCTCATGGGAGAACAGACATGTATAGCCATCAAGGAAATCAGTATGTAGTTTACTTAAAAATTTGAAAATAGATCTACCACAACATCCACTTCTCCACTCTTGAGCTTATACCCAAAGGAATCTACACCTAATCCTAGAGGCACTTTCTCATCCATGTTCATTGTTCTTCAATATTCACAGCAAACAGAAATTAGAAACAGACTATCAACTGATGAATGGATAGTAAAAATATGGTACATTATCACTGGAGAGAGTGATAGATTTTGAAGTTTTTGGTCCTAGATATGATGTCTTTATCACATATACCATATAAGACTCAGAGATCTATACAGAAGAAGGAATAGAAGGATTATAACACCCAGTGCTGGGTGACAAAGGACAAGGAGTTTACAGGCATAACATGGCAGATGAATATTTGAACTCACAGAGACAGTGACAACATACACATGACTTATATAGAGTCAAGCCAGACAAAAGTCCAAGCAAGAAGGAGCAAAACTGGGCATGCATGGTCAACATTAACCACAAACGATAGCTTCTAGGAGAAGGAAAATCAGTTTTCTTCAGTGGAGTGACATTGAGTGATGGCCAACACAAATCAGATTCCATGTTCTCAAGTATCTTTAAATTTTATTCCTTTAAAAAGAGACAAAGACCATGAACTTGGGTGAGAAAGGAGGTGGGAGTTGGAAAGGTGGGAACATTTGGGAGATGGAAATCAATATGTTTTATGAAATTTTATTAAATTCTCAAAGAACATAATTTTTTTAAAGAACACATGTGGAAATTGCAGCTACTTATATTCCTGAAAAGAAGCTTTAAGCATGAAGATTAATTTTCAGAGATCTCCATGTAAAATATGTCCAAGATTTGTTTAATTAAAATATTATGGGTTGACTTTCTTGTTAAATCCTTAGGCTTTAATTTATATCCTAAAATTGTCTTCTATTTTCATATCCCATAGAAAAGATGCCAATCATCAGGCTGAAGGCTGTTTCTTGTCTCTTTTTCTAATAAATGAGTACTTAGTCGTTTGTGATCAAAGCAAATTCTTGGTAAAAACTATGCATGAACTGTAGCTAAAGATCCAGTGTGGATGAAGGATGAACATGTCTGCAGTGTGGAAAGAATCATAGGTGCAGGGGCAGTTTATCAACTGCATTTGATAGAGTTTTAAAGTTGACAAAAATGCATAGGGCAAGATGGCTGCATTTCTACATTTCTACATTCACAATTATACCAACTGATATTTTTCTGTGACTTTTAAGTTTCATACCTTATTCTTCTGCTTAGTTTATCTAAGCTGCTTGAGGAAGTTTTCAAACAAGATAAGATTGTGTTTACCATTCAGTTTTAGATTATGGCACATGTTTTGAAGAAAAAGAGGCAATAGAAATCATGATAGTGAAATTTATTATGCTGAATGGTGGGTCATTATTTCATAAAAATGTAAATATCAGTTTGGGAACCTTGATGTGCTTATTTACTTTTAAAGTATTTTATCATTTTATGAGTTTTTATATTAAATATTAAATATAATTATATTATATTAACCAAAACATATTTTATTTCTCATCTAACATTAACAATTAAAGTCCATAATTCAAATTCAAGGGGAGTGCTAATAGAGACTCCATCACAAACTTACAATGAATGCTGTTTCTAAAATGCTTGTTTTGACTTGTTAAGGTTTTCATCATTTAAAGTGTACAAACAACACTGAAACATTCACTTTTGTTTACCATTTTGCTATTTATTGCATAGATATTTGAAAGGAGATACCATATTGATAAAGCAATGGGAAACAAAAAATAACATAAAATAAACAAAACTAGTACCTGGGTTGAGATGCCTCCTAACAGTTTAAGAGGACCAAGAGATAAGACAAGTTCCTTGTTATTCCTCAGGGATCACTGTAAAAGAGTAGTTACAAAGAATGGAAGACCTGAAGATAAAAAGAAGGACTGCAAATTGAAAAAGACAAAGACATTGCAACCATGAATTCATAGAAGCAATGAATAGATACCTGTTCTGGTTCTGTACAAGAACAGACCTATCAACAGCCAGGTATAAATAAGTGATAAGCCCAAGGGTCTGACCATTCATTGCTGGATTATTTGCTACTAGAGGATTCAAAAAAGTCTGGGGTTGAGTATTTATTGGTAGCCCTATCATGTTCTAATATTCCAATATACCAATATTGGTACCTGTAAACCAATATCACACAGCTAGCATTGCTTAAAATAAGTGTATTATAAAACAAAACCCAAAGATATAAATATGTGAAAGGAGGAGGTAGCTAGCTAGATGAAGGAGTTGAAGAAGTTGGAAGGGAATAAGAAAGGGTGGGAGGAGAGTAACTAGAATACAACTTGTATGTATGGTATTGTCAAAAACAACTTATGTTTAAGATTTAACTCCAAGACAACTATTGAAAAAGAACTAAAGACACAGCTTATATAAATGAATGATGTTACTAAAATGTGGCTTGGTAGGAATGTATATTTATGCTATTATAACATAATTTTAATATATGAGCTTTTAGTTTTAAGTCCTAATAATTGAGTATTTTCATGATGTATAAATTAATTTAATATACTATTACCTGTAATAAAATTACAAGATTTTTACCTACAACTTCTCCCATGATACTTTCACTTTCAAGTTGATAGCCTCCTTTTCTTAATTATTATTATTGGTACATATGTGTGATATATATATATATATATATATATATATATATATATATACTTTCAGTTCATTTATGTTGTTTTACGTGTATATAATTTGTTTTAGATATATAACAGTGAATCAAATGAAATAAAATTTACAAGTAGAAATTGAATAGAAAACCTCTGTTTGAAAGGTGTCTACTCAAACTGAAATTTATATTTTACTTGAAGTCTTGTCTTCATGCAGGAGTCACTAGACACATCGTACAGCAGAAATCTTCCAGTATCCACATAAAACACCGTCTGTGGACAATACTATGAATTTAAATTTCTACATTAGACACGTTTCAAGGACAATTTACATAATACAGGTTACAGTCAATGTGCAAATTGTAATGATAGCATGAAATTGGAAATATAATTACTCATTAGCCAACCCTACTTGCCAGAAAGAAGATGATCCCCTGAGATGTAGCTTTATTTGGATGAGAATTGGGATTGTTGCCAGAACTTTGGTACTATCTATTTTTTTCCCTGATTACTGGACTCTCTTCTGTGCCCTCCCTCCATCTTATTCAGAGAGACAAGATCCTTTGAACCATGATGCATATATATATATATATATATATATATATATATATGAACACAATATTGTGAATTCAGCTTTTGACATAGACATCAACACTCAGCAACTAGAATCACAACACTGTCTGTCTGACTGTAGAAATCCTGTGTTTCCAGAGCAGAACTTTCAGAAATGTATGTAAACTAGAACTTCCATCCATTAATTTGAGAAGAACACTAATGAAGGCTTCCATTTGATACTCAGTGGATACACGAGTAGCTACAAAGCTACAGTTGGTGACAGTGTTGTGAAGATAGAGAATATCTTGTGCACTGTAATGACTTGAAGAACAAATGCCACAGGGAGATGCAGACAACTATGGTCTCTTACGAAGTAATACAATTGAAGAAGGACATCCAGACTCAAGGAAAATGCAGACTACACAATCAGGCTGAATGCAGAGATCTTCGTCCATAGCAGTTATAAGACCACAATGCATCTTGATAATACATAAACATAAGAACTAGAATGTTTTCAATGGAAAAGCTACCTGTACACATTCCATACTCTCTGTCATAATATACAAATATGATGTGTAAGTAAGGTCTGTATTTAAGTATTGAATTATGTGTTGTGAATTTTGAATTTTCTTTCCACATTTCCTCTCATTCTTTTTTTTTTTTTTTTACAATATCCCAATTCACAAATCTATAAAAGTAAGAATGGTATGCCAACTCTAATAACTAGGTAATATACATATCTGTAAAAATACTCAAGTATAGAATTATACAACATGGTTTTATCTTAAGTGTAAGTCCATTTCTATACCTGAGTGATATCACCTCAAATTCTGATAATTCACAAAGTGACTATGTTGAAGGTAAAGTCTTTATAGAGATAATTATGACATCAGAGACTTTAAGCATTGGGTCCAAAGTTAATAATACTGAAGAAATTACAGTAGGAAGAATAGGTTGTGTGCATAGATAAAAGGCCATACAACCATTAGTGATATGACAACCATTGGGAAACCGAGGAGAAATATTGCAAAAAAAACTAGACATGCCTATAGCTTTCTTCTGGTCTTTCATCTTGTAAGAATATTGGGATAAGCTAAGTCTGTGATGTGTTGCTATGGCAACCCTAAGAATACTAATGCAATATTAGTTCTTATAGGCACAATAGATCTGGCTTTGCTCTATGAGCTAAAAGATTTGAACTATATACTCAAGTTTTATTTGTCAGCTTTTTAGGGCAAAGTGGCAATAGCACATACAGAATGAGGTGAACAAAAACTCTAGGAATTTTTACATATGAATGAATTATGCTAAAGACATATTAAATAAAATACTTGAGAGCATACGATCAGTTTTTGAATTACTGACTATGGGAACAGAAAAAAAATTTTTTTTATGGACTTCTTAATCTATGCTTAGAGTATAGCAGATCTCATGATGCTCTTTGGAGACTCACAAAACATTCAATGATCAGAGAAGAGACAGTGTTGTTTCATAGTTTCTCATGTAATACAGTTTTATTTGTTTGTTTTTATTTATTGTTTTAGATTTTCCTGCGTATATAGTTAATGGGCTCTAAAGTTTAAAGGCTATTTTTTCAGTAAGTTGTCTTATATATTTATATAATTATTGCTTTTAAAATAACACCATGTGAAACTCTTTTTTTCCTCTTCAAGTCTATGTCATACTTACAGACTTACTTGGAATGACTTTAAGCTAGAACTTCTTAGTAGCTATGTTTATGCAGAAATTATCTTTACTTAAAAGTTGAATGTTGGTACTGTGTGGAAATGTGATAAATGTTTGGTCATTTTCACATTTGTTTGAATAAAAAGTGTACATATTAGATAATAAAATTGTATTAAAATACACATTAGATAATATAAAACACATTCAATCTCAGTATACATTAGATACTATATATTATTAGACAGTGTGACTCAGGCAATTCTCTCAAACAGATGATGTGTTAGAGCATGAAATTCAATGTAATCTTTATTAACAGTTTCTGGGCAAGCAGTACAAGCCATGAAACTAATGAGTGACAGCCAAAATGTGTTTCAATATATGAAAGTAAAATATGGCCAGATTTATTCCTGTTATCTGTCCTTATTTCCTTAAAACCATGCAGTCTGGGTTTTGTTTTTTTTTTTTTTTGTTTTTGTTTTTTGTTTTTTGTTTTTTGTTTTTTTGCCAATTGATTAAGTCTAGCTTAAAGTTATAATTTGGAAATAAAAGTAAAACAGCAAAATGTAAAGGAAACTGTGGATGATGTAGTCTTTTTATCATTACTTCTGAATTATAGAGAAAAGAGGAGTTATGTGTGCATCTACTAAAAGCACCTTTAGTTCAAATATAGCTCCTGGGGAAAATCTGCAAAGAAAGAATGATATAGTTCACAGCCCTGTACAAAGAAAAACAACTCTACAAAATAGTTAATTGCTCTGGGTTACACATTTGTACGTAAAGATTTGGTACAATGTTAAAGTAAATCCTCTCCTGGGGCAATAACATCTACAAGTCAGCCCTGCTCACTTTCCTGCATATAACCCATTAGATGCCCTTGTGGAATCTGTCATTTGTCATATTTTTATCCAATCCATTAAGCACACTGGTAGATAACAATTACATGCCATCAAACAACTTGTGAAACCTAGATGACGTACTAAAGATTGGCATCAAAATTTAGATACAAATTTAAACCATGTAGCCTCTTTTTCCGTACAGCTAGCTCTGGGGAGAGGTGACACATGCATTAGCCTCTCTTCAGCTGAAGAGAATGATGCATGAAATGAATTTTTTTTTTCTTTAGAAGTGAAGTGTCAGCTTACCTTTCCATTATCTATTGGTAAATCTTTGACAACTCTCTAGGGATATCAGATTTCTAAATTTCTTATGGGATTCCAAAATCAGACGTTAAATAATTCCAGAATCTACATTCACTGTCTCATCTTCTACTACTGTGATGCTTAGAAAGGTTAAATTTATGTTGTTTTTAGAAAACTTTAATAAATAGTTCTATCTAGTCTATGGTTCACCTTGTAAGCTCAGCCAACATCTGCTAATAAAGAGGGTTTTGCTGAGTGCATTATTGATAATCTTTCCTTCTCACATATTTGTAATATGTTTTGTCTTAATGATACAATACACGCTATGTGAACTCACCTTGAATATTTTCCAACCTACTTGTTTATTCTGTCTCCCAAAAATTCTAAGTGTAGATTATAGATTTACACATCTCATGTAGATCTACAGTATTATATATCATGTCTGATACCAACTAGATGGATACTCAATAACTATTTGTATAATATAAAAAACTAAGCAATTGTCAATATTTTTGAAAGCACTGAATTCTATTATCAATATAATACTTGGATGGCCATCAATTTTCTATTACTGTAACAGAAAACCTGAGATGCCTAACTTATAATTAAATGTAGTTTTGCAAGTATTAGTGCATGCCATTGGATCAGCTGAGGTTTTATGAGAGTCTGATTGGCTAAGTCACACTGTAGTTGATGGTAATGTCAGGAGAACATGGAAGAACAGGTGGTCACCTATCTGTATTGTATTGTAAGGTTAAGTACCTAAGTAGGGGGATGAAACATTTTGTAATTATAGTGCTTTTACAAAAGCATCTAAGGAGTGAACCAGGAAGATTTTGGAAGCTCATAAAAAAACTTATTTCTAAAAGCAGTACCACCAAAGATCTGAGAAATTCCATCTATGTCATACCTTCTCTAGTTTCCATCAACTTCCACATCACCACTCATTACAAAACACAGCAGCTTATAAAATACCCTAAATGTTCATGTCTATTGTCTTGAACAAGATATTGTAAGTACACAGTTTAGTGTTATAGAACTGGTAGAATCTCTAAACACATTTTTCCTACCTCTTTTTGTCAAAATACTAACATCAGGATGTCAAGTTTTATATGTGTGTTCTGAGGTTCAGGGTTTAAATTAGGATGGCTTGTGTCTAGTTCCTTTTCTATTAGCATGTTAAAGCATTAAGATCAAAGCAACTTGTAAAATAAAGCATTTAATTTGGCTTATTTTTTTTTTTAGAGAGTTAGCCTTTAAGATGGCAAAGTGATAAAACTGTTGAGAGCCCACATCCTGATCCATAAAGAGCATGCAGAGAAAACATGATCCAAAAAGAATGAGGTTTTTGAATCCTCAAAGCTTGCCCCTGGTGATACACCTACCCCAACATGACTACACCTCTTAATCTTCCCAAATAGTTCTACCAGCTGGGGACCAAATATTCAAATATATGAGTTCATGGTGATATTCTCATTCAAACCACTATAACTAGTCAGTAATACAAAAATGAACACTGATATTTCATCATATTCTATATTTCATTTCAAAGACAACTAAAATTCCCCTATCATCACAGGTTATAAATTTGGGTCCTGATAGCTTGGCAGAGTACATATGGAATATAGAAAAGTCAGTGAGGTTAGGATTTGTCCATTTTCTTATTTAGTTATTTTATAGGCATTTTCTCTATTATTCTGGCAGGCCTTCAACTCACTTTGTAGCCAAGGATGAGTTACTTGTAGTAAAACTTCAGCCTCAGCCTTCTGGGAGCTGAGCTAACAGGTGTGCCCAGATAGAAGGGAATTATAAGTATCCTTGTTACCAAGAGTGGTTCAGAATGGAGTGAATGCACTCTATAGGAATACCCACTTATCCTACTTACTTATGTGAGCCAGAAATGGCTCATTTGGAATATTCATACCAAACAGCAAACTGTCTCTTTCCTATAAAGCCACTGAGCAACAGAGCAGCAGAGAATCTGAAGACTAACTTCTCTGACTCAGTTCCTCACTGTTTCTCCTCCCAGATGCCTTTCTTGCCCTTTGTCCCTGGAAGGTTGAGGTCAATATGTTCTTTAGATTAATGAGTGAATGAACACTTGGCATGTGCCAGCCAATAAACCATAAGGCATATAGAGTAGAGTGATACTGTATCTATAGGGTAAACCTGTTATTCCTACCCTAGCTAACATGGAATTTTTGGACAATATGATGACATTAAAAAATTAATAAGTGATTCTTGGCTAGAGACCTTTCAAATACTTATATATACCCTGGGGAAAAACATCCTTGAAAATTAGAATACTCTGCTCATTACTACTTTTAAGGATATGCACCTGAATGGCTGTCTCACCTAGAGAGCTGTAATAAATGCTAGACTTGACACTCCCAGGCTTCTCTCTTGACTTTTCAAATCCCTTTTCCACTCCACGTAATATCACACGACATATTAATCCTTAAATTAGATTACATCATTCATTTTTCTAAGAATGTCTTGGCTTTCTTTAGCTCTTAAGATAAAATATAAAACTGTTGTGTGACCAATTCTGTATTGCATAATTCACATTTGCTGTCCCTTTCCTCTCCACATTCAGATTTAGCCAATGCTCTCCGTCTTTGACATACAGAAGATACATTTTAGTTTAGTTTAGTTTAGTTTAGTTTAGTTTAGTTTAGTTTAGTTTAGTTTAGTTTATTAGTTCTGTAGTTAAATCTTACTTGTGAGCCAAGGCACGAGACAAGCAGGGGTTGAACAACAGAGCAAGAACTGGGTTAGTTGGACTGTTTTGGACAAGTCTGGGGCTAGTTGTCTGCACAGAAACTCAACCTGAATAGACTCTCTCCATATTCTAACTTTTATTATGTAGGGATCATCTTTTTCTGCATGGGTTAAGAATGTAGTTAAAGTTTACAAATTTTCTGGTCAATCTCATATATTAAACCTTCTTCCAGTTACTTGTAGAGTTGGAGATGATCTTTTCTTAGTACTTTAAAGTATCCCATTTTTGTGTGCACTTTTTGGCAATGTAGAAAAGCAAAACATACAGCCAGATGTCAGTAATGAGAGATTTAGTGCTAGGACTGTCTTACACAAGTGGAAATACTGTTTAGGATGAGACAAGGGAAGTTATTAGAAAGAAAGTACAGGTATGAGACTCTCAGACAGTAGCGACAGTTGCTGTCATTGATGGGGCTTATTACACAGTGGGGATTCTCAGTTCTATTTCTAACTCATGTGTAGTACAATCTTCTACTCAGTCAACTGTACATTTAAATTATATGTACAGATATTTTCACTGAGGCACCTAAAGTATGTTTGACTTAGATCAGATGCCAAATTGAGCCCGGATAAGTGTTAAATCTAAGTAATGGAGGCTTGTGTCCTAGTCAAATCAATACAAAATTAAGCAACATACATGTTTGTCTAAATTTTAAACTTGGCTTGGCCTTTTCTTCTCTTTCTATTGGACCTAGCTCTAGGCCTTAGTCTCTGAATAATGAGAATGTGGCCTAAACATATTCATTTTATTTATTTGTAGCATTTACAACAATATTTTCTGTATGGCTTTCAAGAAATGAACTTGCCTTGTTAACATGATATTTGCAAACTTCTTATAATGATTATGCTAAATTCATAAGTAATTTAACCTAACTGTGTTAATATATTTGGGCAGCTATAACAACCAAATATTTTTGGACTATTCAATCAAAAACAACAGAAATAGATTGCATACTCTTCTGGAGAGAATCAAGTAATGACGACACAAGTAGAGAGTAGACACTGATGAAGCCCTTTGTCTCCTTGCTATGTCCTCACATGATAAAGGGGAAGAGCTACCTCCTGGTTCTATTTTTCAGGCAGTAATCTTATTATAAGAGGTAGAATGATTAAGACTTTTCACTTTCTGGTTGCTTGCTTCAAGCCTATCACTTCGGCAACTAGATATTCATCCAGGGATATCAATAGTGGCCACAGCTGTTCAGTTCAGAGAACTCCATGTGAAAAAAAAAAAAAAAAAAAGCGAGTACAGTATGTTAATGAAAGGAGAAATCATGGAAATGATCTTTATTAAATGCAACTAAATAAAATACTTATTTGCTTGGGAATCTCTAGTTAAGAATCCACAGAGTTGCTGATCACAGATTCACAGAAAATATGGGTCAATGTGTGTGCTCCAAATAGACTGCAGAGGAGGGCTGTGTGGAGCTTTGTTCGTATCAAGAGCAGCCTGATAATCTGATTGCCTACAAGAGTGCCTTTGATGCTGACAAGGCAGAGGCCTCTGAGTATTGTCATAGAAATATTTTTCTTCTACTTAGAAATAATTTTTTTCTTTTTTACCTGAAAAATCTATTGCTCTGGGAAACTTTTTCTTAAAAATAATAACATCTGGATCCTAACCATATATCTTGTATTTCTATCTGTATTCATGGTCTACATAAATGACTGAGCTTTCTGCCAAGTCTTATTTTCATGCTTTTTAACTATCTAAAAAATCGATTTTATTTTATTCATCTTCTTAATGGAGATATTGAGATTTAATGGACTTGTTAAAATTGGTCAAATTTTGTAAAACAGATAACCATAAAAGACTAAATCAAACATTTCCTAGGTGATAACTTATTTATTGTAAAATAAGAGTGTTTTGTTATTTTAAAAACATCAAATCTGTGCATGCCATTTGGAATGCTGTCTGCATTATACAGCTGTGTGCTATACTCATGTGGGTGTTTAATAAAATTTAAGTGAATATAATAGCAATATCATTCCAATCAAAGAGTCAGAAGAAAAGCAAAACACCAATGCAAATACAGAGCACTTGATGCTAGGTTTATACAGAAGTCTGTGTAACACATCACAACTAAAATTCCAGCATCTGCTGGGATCTTCTGTCACAGTGCAGGAGACAACAAAGATAATAAACCAAATGTTTCTGTCTGAGATGAACCCATATTTGCCTCCCCTTACACTCCTAAGGGGATTACAGTGACAAATATTCGATGGCCACTGGAATACTCAAATAAGCAGAGTTATATTTGATTCTCAGTCCATAAGAGCAGCATGGTTTGTTTATGCTTACAGACGGGAGACTATAGTAAAGCAATCCATCAATTAGTTTAGTGATTCTTCCTGTGCATGTCTTCTTCTGATTCTGATTCTCTGTGCGATTTTAACCCATTTTGGAATTAAATGTGTTATCCCTGTTTTCTATTCCTTGAAGATAATGATCTTTAAGATGGTCTATGTAGCCCAGGCTGGCCTCGAACTTGTGATCCTCCTGCCTCTGCCTCCTTCAGCAAATCCTACCGGCGTGAGCCACCACAAGGGGGGTGGGGGGGGGGAATGGGGAAAGGGGACGCCATCTGAAGTGTAAATAAAATATCTAATTAAAAAAAAAAAAGATGGTCTATGTAATACCAACGTTTTTCCCCCAAAGAAAACTGGGGGCTGAGAGGAGGATAGTTTGCATATAAAAAATCTAAACACTGGGTTAAAAGAGAGATTGAGATAAAAGTTGACAGGTTGATTTTGACTTTGGCTAATGATAAGTACTTAATCTGAAAATATGGGCTTCTCCATCCTCCCCCTATAAACGTTCTCAGGCTCTCTAGAAAAAAAAAATAACAGTTCAGTTTTTGGGAAAATGACAGTTCAGTCTAAGGGAGAAAAAAGCAGATGGCAATTGCTATAATTCTCTGCCACGAATTTTTTGCTCCAAACTCCAAAGACTCTATCTTTGATGCCATGTTTAAAGAGACCTCCTCTGCCTCTGTCTTTGACCATACCTCCTGGCCATTCAGTTAGATCAGTACTTCTGTCTGAGCATACCAGCTCTAGAATCAGATCTATCCTGCTTATTATCTATTGAAATACCTACTGCCTGCTGCCTGAAGTTAATTTATATTGGCAGTGATGGTGCCTGATAAAGGTTTTATATTCTATGCTCTTTCTCAGATGGTGATTCTCTCATCTTCTCTGGTGACTGAATTTTGGAAAAAAAGTCGCCCCTGGGAAAACATTTGTTTTATTTGACATAACTAGCTTGTTCTGTCCAAATATTGAACATTTCATAACTTAAACATAACTAGTAAGAGTACGCATAACAAAATGAGTTTTTCCTCAATCAGCAAAGCCAACTTCATAGCCCACCCCACAGAGTCCACTTTCCTTTATCATTCTAATTCTTTGTATTTCTACATTTCTTTTAAAATTTAGAGTTTAATTTGTGAACAATTATAGCCATGTCACCCTTCATATATATTATGCCTCTATGGTGTTTGCTTGTTTCCTATTTTAATGTGTCAGTGTATGTTACACACACCTGAGGCTGAGATACATAAATGAATAAAGACTGAAAATTTCGGCCGCAGAACTTCTGAGAAGCCTTCAGAGTATAGGGTCTTCAGAGGAGCAGTCAAGCTGATGAAAATCCATTAAAGTAATCTACTATATAAACAAACTTAAAGAAAAAAATCACATGATCATTTCATTAGATACTGAGAAACCACTTGATAAGATACAAAACCCCTTCACATTAAAAGTATTGGAAATATCAGGAATTCAAGGTCCATACCTAAATATAATAAAAGCAATATATAGCAAACTAACAGCCAATATCAAATTAAATGGAGAGATACTAGAAGCAATCCCATTAAAACTGGGAACAAAACAAGGATGCCCACACTTCCAATATCTTTTCAATATAGTACTTGAAGTTCTAGCTAGAGCAATAACAGGACAAAAGGAGATCAGAGGGATACAAGTTGGCAAGGAAGAAGTCAAGTTCTTACTATTTGCTGATGTTATGATAGTATACATTAACAAGTCCAAAAATTTTATCAGAGAACTTCTTCAGCTGATAAACAACTTCAGTAAAGTGGCCTGATAGAAAATTAACTCAACATGAATCAGTAGACTTCCTTTATACAAATGATAAACAAGCTGGGAAAGAAAATAGGGAAATAAAAACCCTCCACAATAGTCACGTATAATATAAAATATCTTGGAGTAACAAAGCAAACAAGTGAAAGGTCTATATGACAAGAACTTTAAGTGTCTCAAGAAATAAACTGAAGAAGATCCCAGAAGATTGAAAGATCTCCCATACTCAGGGATCTGTAGAATTAATATAGTAAAAATGACCATCTTACCAAAAGCAAACTACAGATTCAATACAATCCCCATCAAAATCCCAAACTAAATTATTCACAGAGATAGAAAGAGCAATTCCCAACTTCATATGGAATAACAAAAAAACCCAAGATAGTGAAAATTATGAATAACAATAAAAGAACTTCTGGGGAATCACTATCCCTGACCTCAAGTTATACTTCAGAGAAATAGTGATTAAAAACTGAAAGGTATTGGTACAGAGACAGACAGATTGATCAATGGAATAGAACTGAAGACACAGAAATAAAACCACACACTTATGGACACTTGATCCAAGCCAAAAACATACAATGGAAAAAAGAACACATCTTCAATCAATGGTGCTGATCTAACTAGCAGTGTGTATGTAGAAAAATGAAAATAGATCCATATTTGTTACCTTGTACAAAGCTCAAGTCCAAGTGGATCAAAGACCTCAAAATAAAACCATATAGATTGAATTTAATAAAAGAGAAATTGGGAAAGAGACTCTAAATCATTGGGATGGGGGTTGAGGGAGATTTCCTGAACAGAACTCCAGTGCCTCAGGCTCTAAGATCCAGAATTGATAAATAGCACCTCTATATACAAATCTGTAGTTTTGTAATGCAACGGACATAGTCAATAAAACAAATCAGCAACCTACAAATTGGGAAAAATTCTTCACCAACCCCATATCTGATAGAGGGCTAATACTTAAATACAAAGAACTCAAGAGGCTAACCTCCAAAAAATCAAACAACCCAATCAAAAATGGGATATAGGTCGGGCAGTGGTGGCGCACACCCTTAATCCCAGCACTTGAGAGGCAGAAGCAGGCAGATTTCTGAGTTCGAGGCCAGCCTGGTCTACAGAGTGAGTTCCAGGACAGCCTGGGCTACACAGAGAAACCCTGTCTCAAAAAACCAAAAACCAAAAACCAAAAAAAAAAAAAAAAAAAAAAAAAAAAAAAAAAAAAAAAAAAAAAAAAAAAAAATGGGGTATAAATGTGTGGGTTTGATGTAAGCTTTAGCAATGTTTTTTGTTTTTCTGGTTTTTTTTGTTGTTGTTTTGTTTTTTTTGTTTTACAAATATTTGTGCCCTTGTGTTTGAGGCATAGATATTATTTTTATTATTTTACACAAACATTATTATACACTCAAACCATTATGTTATATATGGGAATTAATCAAAGATATTAATAGTGTCATCATCTCATATTATGCAAACTACAACACAAATTGGATGGAGAATATTTAGATCAGCAACATAAGAAGCAGATCTATCAGATACCAGACAAAATGATTGTTTTAAAAAAGAGATACACATGTTTTGTGACAGTTCTATAGTCTTTAAATGTAAGAACAATGGTGATTACCACCTAAAGAGCATTAAGTTCTAAGAATAAAAACTTTGTCCCCTTTTGCATATTTGTGTCATGAACTGTAAGTATACAATTTGGAAATACATATTGATTGAGTTATCTGGTATTTTTATACCATGCTTATTTTTTTTCTGAATTTTTAAGTATTGATGGGTGAGTTCTCTTACTTTGTGCTATACCTGCATGGTAAACATAGTTTTAAAATCATACTTGATCACATCTCTCTCAGTTCTATAAATATATCAATTTAGGAAATCAGTTCTGAATTTGTGTTTTTATCTTGGCCTTAACAAAGTAATTTTTGGAGGAGATTCTAATATATTAAACAACTGTTTCAATGAAGGCAACTATTACTCTTCAAAGCAAATGGGATATGAAGAGAAATACAAGTCTGAAAACAAACGTTATTGCTGTTATTGAGCATGGAGTGGTATATAAGAAGTAATCTGGGCAGTTTTATGAGTATCAAGGCCATTAGAAACATAACAAAACCCAAAACAACCCCAGAAACTACAGCACCAAATATTATGCCTCTGAATTATAAATAAAAAAAAACTTCAATAAAATTGGAAGCATAGATTTTTTTCTTCAAATCCTCTTTATATGAGTTTAATCAAGTCAACCATTGCTTATGATTCAGAGCCCCAGATTTAATAATAAATCTGTGTATGTTTAAGTCTCTAAATGTGTCAATATTGTTCAGCAGTAGAAAAAAATTAATATTGCATTTGATATGTTTCATTCCATGAAATAAAAAAAAATAATTGAAAGCTACTTCAGTACATTTTGATGATCAGAATTACATCATATATGTTTTTAAGATAACTAGAGTATGAATCCAGATGTGAAACTGAACATACTGGACACCTGTGATTATAATAGTGTTGCATAGTAGCCAACAATATGGATGGTAATTACCAAAATGAAGTTCTAAAACCCTCAAGTTTTAAGGTTCAATGTTGTATTTAACTCTAGTTTCAAATATTATGTAATTTTTAAATAGCTGTTAATGTTTTATTTAAAAATTAAAGTAAAGCAAAATACTTTCACTCCAAGTGGGTCATGGCCTTCTAAAGAAAATGTCAATTCACATTTAAGCTGGAGCAATAACATACTGACACGATAGAAGTCCGGTACTAGTAAAGTCAATGTATGATTTAAAAAAAAGCATAAGAAAGTTTTATCAGACAAGACTATGGCTAATGTATGATATTCTCATATACTATATTATCCAGAGTTTTACAGAAACAAAATTGATAGCATGTATAATCTCTGGAGAGGTAGAGAACCTTCCAGCTACTCAGTCCAAGAGATAAAGCCTCATAAAGATGGTGAACAATTATGTCATTTTGGTCTGAGGCTGAAGTTTCCTCAAGTTACTTCATGGGTAGTTTCTGGAGTGAGTCTAAACTGAAGTTCAATGTTTAAAGACAGTGACAGAAACAATAGTTGCACTCAGTCACGAGTAATGGAGTTTGTGTGGACTGGTACAACTAACTCATCTGTCCTCTTTCTTTCATGATCCCTCAACTGCTATTTTGCAACCTCTGCATTCAGGGTGTTGTGTCCCTATTCAGTTGCTTTCTTTCATATCAATTCTTAACAACACTGTCATATTCCTAAGCAGAAAGGTGCCTTGCTAATGTGCAAGGTATCTCTCAGTCTAATCAAGTTGACAGTTAACACTAACCATCATTCTGCCTTCATTGAAACAGTTGTTTAATATATTAGAATCTCCTCCAAAAATTACTTTAAGGCCAAGATAAAAACACAAATTCAGGACTGATTTCCTAAATTTATATATTTGATAGAACTGAGAGGGACATGATCAGATATGATTTTAAAACTATGTTTACCATGCAGAGATAGCACAAATTAAGAGAAATAGTTTAATCACAGAACTTGGGATCAATTCAAGGTCACTGTCAACTACATTCAGTGTTAACTGGGGTTATGTGAAATCTTATCTCAAAAAAGTGAAACAAACAACAAACAAACAACCCCACAGCAATATCCATTACTCACTGGATGTAAAAGTACAAAAAGAACAGTACAATTTAGCTATTTCTGAGGATATATGTAATATTAAATTTGGAAGTGACAATTATTTAGAGTTTGATTTATCTCTTGTTCAAAACAAGTTGTACACCTGATAAGGAAATGCTTGATGAGATGTTTCCTATATAAGTATTCACACTAGAGGATACAATTTGTTTTGAAAGCCTAAGATTATTCTGTAAGGTATAGGGAACACTGGGATATACAATTGAAACATAGAGAATAACTGCAAAAAATGGCCATTGTGTCAGAAATAGAAAAGCTTGACCCTCAGTATCAATACCTACACAACTTGACTCACAAGGAGATACCAGCAATATGAGTCAATATTTGCCTCAAATAATAAATATAATTAAAAATATTTGTATTCATAATCACATCAATTATAAACTGATTCATCACTGATTTACTGTGTACATTGAAGGTAAGGTTACTTATAGGTAAATTGTGTCACAATTGTTTTTGTTTTGACTATCAATGTCTGGCCCATTATCAAACATCATTGATACATACTCTGAAGTTTGACTCCAGCAAACTCAAGTGTTGCATAAAATGTATTTGAAGCCATGTACATACAGAAAAATACAGAGATACAGAAAAAATAGTTTATAGGAGTACATTTTACCAACACATGTGAGATGTTATTATTGAATATTTTCACCTAAATTTGCTATTTCTTACCACCTTTTATATGTGGTATATTTTGTTCACATTCTTTCCCTTTCCTCAACCTCTCTCCAATACTAGCCCTCTCTCAACTAAACCAACTTCCATGTTCTCTCTCTGCTTCTGTCTCTCTGTCTGTCTCTTTGTCTCTGTCTCTCTGTCTCTATCTCTCTCCCTCTCTTCAGCCCCCTGTAACTAATTTTTTTAAACATTATTTTTATTGATGGTTTTTAAATGCTTTAACCTTCTATGTAGCCCATCACCCAACAGAGGTAGTAGAAAAGAAAAGATATGGGGGATGTGGACCTGTTTAGAAAGGTTCCTTGAAGCAACTCCAGTCTGTGTTGTCTGGAAATCAGCATTTCATTTCACAGGTTAGCAGGAAGCAGCAGCTCTATCTACTTGCAAATACTTCACAGATACAGCAGTAATCCAGTTCAGTAGAGTTGGGTTAACAACAGTGGTAACATGACCTAGTAGAGACAGCCAGGCCTCAACCTTGGCTCATGTCAGCAGGAGGGACCAATAGAAACATCAAGAGAAATTTTCAGCCATCCATCTCTCAGGGAAATAAAGACAAGTGAAGACTAGAGACACACAATTGTTGCACCAGCAACTGTACCAGCAAGCCAAGCTCTGCTTCTGCCACTCTGTGGAGTCCTCTTTATACCCTCCAAATATCCTATGTCCCCCCATTGTAAAACATGGTTGGCTACTCCCATATTACTTGTGCCATTATGCAGACAATATTTTTTGTAGGCAGAACACTTGTAGCTGCTTTCAGGGTTCATATCTAGAAGATATTGAAGAATGTTTTTCTCCTCTTGCTTCAAGTACAGTACCTTCCAGGAATCTGAGTGTTTCTTGGTCAGGATAAAGCTTCTAGATGGGCTCAACTTCTTCATTTTAGTTGAGACAAGTATTATGGTATTTATCTAACAGTGTATTCTCTATCAGTTTATGAAGGATAACCAGTAGCATTGCAATAGTAATGATACATTCTGTCAAGAAAGCTGTAGGAAGACTTAGGCTTATATTTCAATAGGATACTAAGTACCCTTTCCGGGCACTAAAGGTTTTACTTAGTAGCATATGATGTCTAGTTTGTGTATTTTCTCCCTCATAATACAGTAACTTCATTTGAATTCTTTATATGTATGCATATATTTTAATAGACACCTAGAGTAGCTTTTCTTGTGGCTTTTCAAAAGACTTTAAGTGCTAGTTTTTTCTCTCTATATTCATTTCTCTACCCTGCCGTTCATCTCTCTACCCATCATCTAATTATTATACTGTTTCCTGTATTTCTTTATAACATTATGTTGTTTCCCAATCTTTGCGTTCTCATCTTCTACAGTGGTCCCTTAACTGCCTAACCTCTGAGGCTATTCAAAAATAAGAACACATATCTAAAGTTTTAAAGCTTGTATCCACATGTAAGAGAAAACAGGCAATGTCTGTTTTTGTGGCTCTAGATAAACTCAATCAAATGATTGTTTCTAGCTCCATCCAATTACTTTCAAGTCTAACTTTTTTCTTAACACTTGAATAATATCCCATTTTATAAACATACCACATTTTCATTAACCATTAACCAATCAATGTTTACCCAGGCTGTTTTCAATTTCTGGATATCAGGAATACAATATCAGTGATCTTTTATGGTTGAGTACCTTTGTAGTAAGATGTAGAGTCCTTTGGATATATTTCTGTCCTAGTTAGAGTTACTGTTGATATAATAGGACACCAAAAGCCAATTGGAGAGGAAAGAGTTTATTTGGCTTACACTTTCACATCAGTGTCTATCACCAAAGGAAGTCAGGACAGAAATTCAATCAGGGCTAGAATATGGAGGCAGGCCTGATACAGAAGCCATGCATGGGTGTTGCTTATTCGTTTGGTTATCATGGCTTGCTTATTCTGTTTTCTTATGCAATCCAGAACTATCAACCTATGGTAGCCCCACTCAAAATCAGTTGGGCCTTCCACTATCAATGAATAATTAAGAAAATGCCCCACCAACCAAAGAGCATACCTGGGCCAGTCTGAAGTTCCCAACACATGGGGCAAAGGGCTGCCATGTCTGGCTCAGTAGGAGAGAATGCACCCAATTCTGCAGAGACCCAATTCACCAATGTCAGGGGACACAGGGAAGGGAGCTACCATCTTAGAGGCAAAGGGGAAGGGCAATGGGAGTAAGTCTTTGAAGGGAACCTGGGGAGGGGGGGGCAACATTTTGGTCGTAAATAAATAAATAATTTTAGAAATGCTCTACAGCTGGATCTTATTGAGACTTTCTTTTTTTCAACTGAGGCTTCCTCCCTTCAGCTGGCACAAAACTAGATAGCACCATGCCCTAGTCTGATACAATAGGATCTGTGTCATATCTATTTTCAGCATTTTGTGGAATCTCCATACTTACTTTCATCATAATTGTGCTCCACTTCCATGAGCAAGTTCCTCTTTCTCTGTATCCTCACCAGCATTAAAACTCTCATGTTTTATTGACCTCAGCTATTCTGATTTGGGTGAGATGAAATCTTAACATAGTTGTAGTTTGAATTTTCTTGATACTTTAAAGATGATAAGCCTTCAAAGAAAATTTTCTCTGCCAAGTGTATTTCATCTTTTAAGAGCTCTATTTAACTATATGCTCTGTTTTAATTGGGCTTCATTTGGTTGATGGTTCAATTTTAGGGTATTTAAATATTCTTCTACTAACTCTTAGATGTATACCCTTCTATCAAAAAATAAGGATCTTTACCATTCTATAGCCTTTTGCTTTGCCCAGATGGTGTGTGCCTTTTGCTGTACAAAAACATTTTAGCTTCATGGGCTTTAATTTATTAATCATTTGTCTTAATGTGTTAGCAACATCTTGTTCACACACTTATCTCCATGTGCTATTGAATTAAAATGTGCCCTCAATTTTCTATGCTATTATATTTGAGTATGTATTCTTATGTTGAGGTCCTTGATCTATATGAAGTTCACTTTTATATATGGTAATAAATATCAATCTGTTTTATTCTTCAACCTCCAGCAATCTAATTGAATATTTACTTTATTTACGTTTCAAATGTTATCCCCTTTTCTAGTTTACCCTCCTAAAAACTCCTATGTCATGCCCTCACCCCCTTCTTCTATGAGGGTATTTCCCCACCTACCCACCCACTCCTGCTTCCCTGCCCTGGCATTCCCCTACACTGAGACATCACATCGAGCCTTCATAGGGACAAGGGCCTCTCCTCCCATTGATGAACGACAAGGCCATCCTCTGCTACGTATGCAGCTGGATCCATTGTCCCTCCATGTGTACTCTTTGGTTGGTGGTTTAGTCCTGGGAGCTCTGTGTGGGGCAGGGTCTGGTTGGTTGATATTGTTGTTCTTCCTATGGGGTTGCAAACCTCTTCAGCTCCTTCAGTCCTTTCTCTAACTCCTTCATTGGGGACCCCATATTCAGTCCAACAGTTGGCTGCAATCATCCACCTCTGCATCTGTGAGGTTCTGGCAAAGCCTCTCAGGAGACAACTATATCAGGCTCCTGTCAGCAAGTATTTCCCAGCATTCACAATAGTGTCTGAGTTTGGTGAATGTATATGGGATGGATCCTCAGGTGGGGCAGTGTCTGTATGGCCTTTCCTTTAATCTGCTCCACATTTTGTCTCCTTATTTCCTCCCATGTGTATTTTGTTCCCCCTTCTAAGAAGGACTGAAACACCCACACTTTGGTCTTCCTTCTTCTTGAGCTTCACATGGTCTGTGAATTGTATCTTGGGTATTCTGAGCTTTTGGGCTAATATCCACTTATCAGTGAGTACATACCATGTGTTTTCTAATGAGACTGGGTTACCTCACTCAGGAGGAAATTTTTTAGTTCCATCCATTTGCCTAAAAATATCATAAAGTCATTGTTTCTTATAGCTTTATTGTGTATGCCATTGTATAAACATATCACATTTTCTGTATCCAGTCCTCTGTTGAAGGACATCTGGGCTCTTTCCAGCTTCTGACTATTAATTCCGGTTGGTTTTCTGTGCTCCCTGTCATTTCTATTGCTGTTAATATCCAGATTTAGTCCATGTTGACCAAGGAGAATGCAGGGTGAAATTTTTTTTCTTTTGTTTTCTTTTTGTCTCTTGCGACTTGCTTTGTGTCCTAATATGTGATCAATTTTATTGAAAAAATACATGGGCTGCTGAGAAAAAAAAAAGAATATATTCTTTAATGTTTTGATGAAATGTTCTGTAAACATCTGGTAGGTCCATTTAATGTATGAAGTTATTTAATTCTGGTGTTTCTCCATTTACTTTTGTCTGGTGTCCTATATATTGGTGTCAGCAGAGTATAATTACACAGTATCAATATGTGAGACTCAAAATGAGATTTGATTTTTACTCTTGTGTTTCTTTTATGAATGTAGGTACCCATGTGTTTAGTGCAATAAGGCTTAGTAATTATATATCCACTTGAAGTTTTTCTTTATTGAGTATATTGTGTTCTCTATTTCTTTCTGATTAGTTTTGATTTGAACTTTAGTTTGGCGGGAATTAAAATAGCTTGTTTCTCTGATCTATTTGCTTGAGATGCATTTTTTCATCCTTTTACCACAAGTCAGTGTCTGGACTTGACAGTAAGCTGTGTATCTTTGAGAAAGGAAAAAAAAATGATCCTACTCCCTAATACAATTTATTCTTCTGTACTAATATCTAAAATTATTACTAATAGTGTTTTTTAACATTATTTATTCTGTTATAGTGAGTTTTGTTTTGTTATTACTTGGACTTCTTTTAATTAACAGTTCTGAAATTATCCGGATGTTTTCTTGGCTATTGGTAACTCTTTTCACATCAGATTGGAATTTTCCTCATACTGGTTTTTATGACTTGTATTTCCATAAATCTGATTTTGTTACAGAATCTGTTTCATTTCTCCTTCTCTTGTGATGGATAATTTTCCAGGGTAAAGTAATCTCCCCAGGCATCTGTGATCCTTTAGAAACTTGTACAGCTTCTTTCCAGACCCTTCTGGATTACAGTTGCCATTAAAAGCCATGCTAATGGGCTTACTTTTATGTATGACCTGGTCTTTTTCTCTTGAAGCTTTTAACATATTTTCTTTGTTACGAATATTTTGTGTTTTAATTATTATGTGTCATGCAAAATTACTTTTGTAATCCGGTCTTTTGATATTCTGAATGGCCCTTGCAATTTATTAAGCATGCCTATTTTCCACCTCTAGATTTAGGAAATTTTCTTCTATAATGTTTTCAAAATATATTTAGTGCCTTGAAACTGAATTTTCCTCCTTCCTCTGTACATGTATTTGTACATTTTAATTTTCCTTACTGTCCAGATTTTATTTTTTTTTTGTGTGTGTGTATGTGTGTGTCTGGAGATTTTTAGATTTAATGTTTTCTTAGATTGATCTGTTCTACCCTATCTTCATGATCCAAAGTTCAATTCTTTTTCACTTCACTCAGTTTGTTGGTGAGTCTCTTCTCCAGGTATTTTTTAATTTACTTTCTAAGATTTCCATTTCTATTTTTTATATCAGTTGGGCTTTTTAGTGATCCTATTTTTTGTTAAGATTCTTTTATATCCTGAATGACTATTATTATTTCATTCTACATCTTACTTGTATTTCCCCAGTCATCACTGAGGAATTTATTTATACTATATTTAAAGTCCTTGGACATGGGTGTGCATGGTGGCACACCCCTTTAATCCCAGCATTTCGGGGGGCCAGGAGGTTGGCAAAATCAGGTCGTATTTTAATGGTTAAAGGCTAGCCTAGTTTACAAAGACAATACAGAACAGTCAGGGCTATGGAAACCCTGTCTCTAAAAATCAAAACCAGAAAATAAAGGCCTTGAATATATTTATACTTGATTTGAAATATTTGCCTTGTGTTCTGGTTGTTTCAGGGAATCTTACAATAGAGATGCTGTTTTGTGGAGGCTCAGTTGTCTTGATTATTCACATTGTGTTTGTGGAAGAGACCTGGGCATCTGAAGTTATGTATGTACTTCATGGCATTTCTTGATGTGGATACCTGGTCACACTGTTATTGTATTGGTGTTCAGGTTTTTGTTTGCTTTTATTCCAGTCAGTCAGAATAAGTAGTCTGATTAAAGACTGCTTCAGGGTTGCATTACTCAGCAGTCTGAAGCAACTATTATTAGTAATCTCATACACTGCATTTTGTTTTAGTATTTGAAATGGTTATTACTAGCTTCCCAACTTAACTAGTTAACCTTGAGATGACCTGTCCACAGAGCTGTAAAAAAAAGTTTCTTGTTTGCTTTATTGAGTTGATTTAAGAGAAGAAGTGAATGTATATTTCTTGAATGTATATGAAATGTTCAGCAAATCACCATGGAATATGGATGCTATTTAGAGCACTTTCATACATAACCATCAGTTTCGTATTTTAGCCTGCCCGCAATGTACACAATGCATAAGGTGTTTTGTTTCATAGCATGAAATTTGAATGAATACCCTCAATCTATAAGTATTTCCTACTCTGTTCAGGACACCAGTTGCCAGAGGCAATCTGCTTTTTACTGTGAGACCATTTCTAGTTTATTGTATTTTCTTCATGCCAAATTGTCTTGGTTTCAGATGTTTCTAGCCATGCTACAATTCTAAGTGATTGGTAAGTTAGCAACACAGAGACAGAATGGAGAAAAAAAAAAAAAACATAAACAGCATCCTGGCCACCCAAGTGAACATGCAGCTGTTAGAGACAGGACAAATAACACACACAGTACAAACAGCGGCTCAGTCCTGGGCAGTGTGCTCCTCCCAGGTGAGGCAAGAGGAACAAACAGGCTTTTTGGAAAGAACAAGTGTTGTTTCCATTGATGTTCATAATAAATCATCATTCAAAAGATTCTGTCAATAACACACTGCCCCAATCGCCTCGTGCCTGCAGCACTGTGCTCATGCTATTGCAACTAGATGAGCTATCAAAGCCTCATGCAGTCAAAGAGAGTAGTTTAAAGAGATACAATAGCAGGCGATTTGCAAACAGTCCAAACCTTTAGCTTCTTCCCCCTTCCAAAAGTGTGCAGTGAATTTACATTAACACCTGCCACTGGAGATGAAAGAATATATTGTGTACTACAAGGGGAATGCCAAATACTTCTATAAGGGAATCATTTTCCTAAATTATATGATATTATTATATTATGGTGAAATAGACATAGCATGTTGCATATTATATATGAGGTCAAATATTGATCTTTCAGAGATAAAATTGGCACTATATAATTGAGCACATAGACCTCAAAAATACCATCTCTGACTATTTGGTATACATTCACCAGATTAAATTCACTATGCATGCAGGTGACTTTTATTATCCAGGGATAATATATATCTATATGCTTTTTACTACCTACTCTTTCAGATAACTATGGCATCTCAGATTTTCATGCTGTTAAATTCAATTTATTGTGGAACATAAGGGCAATTAAGGGAGAGAAGATGACATTATATTATGTGGAATGCAACTACAGGAAAAGAAAGCATACATTGCCAGTAATGCATTATATGCAAACATAATTTTTAGTATTTTCCCATGGTGAGGTGACAGATACCATTTATAAGAACTCACTGCATGACAAACACTTTATCTAAAGTAGTTACTCTAGGTTAGTATCCTCCAATAAATTATCAATTGAATCATGCAATGGATACAGGCCTAACAATATAAAAGCTACAAAAGTCAGAAGAATGTTACATATCACACAATTTCACAATTATTAATTGAAGTCTGGAGATTACATATTATGTATAACAGACATAATTTCCTCTATATTTTTGGAATGTTTTATTGATTTTAGTTGTTGGGTATCAAATTACTGGAAATGTAGTGGCTTAAAAGAATGCATAATTATTATTTTAATTTTTTTTAGCTCAGAGGTCTGAGAATACCTTAACTGTATCCTTGGAATCAAAGTCTGTCACACCAGTAATTCTGAGCTGTGACTTGAGTGCTTCAAGTGAATGTTTGACTAGGAAAGGATCCGCTTCCAAGTTCAAGTTGTTGTTGGCAGAATTTCAGTCTCTAAAGTGTTACTACATTGAAGGCATTAATTCCTAAAACAGGAAAAGACTATACTATTTCTTGACACCCAGAGCCCCTCAACCTGGACAATTTTACTTAATCCAACAAAAAAGAGAGACTGATAGCAAGTTAGATGTCACTATTTTCTTTAGTATAGTCACAGATCACACAGTGAGCAGGGAAGTAACTACCCAAGATGATGAGTCACAGGTAATACAGCATAACCCTTATGATAACCAGGAAATACTGGAGAGTCTATTCTATGCATAACAATATTGATATAATGATAAGTCAGAAGCTGTGTTCACAAATACTGTGAACTTTTATATATTTTATGTTCCGGAAAATCTCCTACTAGCACTATGGAGAGTCATCCAGTGACAGGATTGAAATCACAGAGCCAGATGTTCTATTTTATGACTTTGTAGTCGAGCTTCCCCAAGAGTCCCAGCATCAGCATAGCCATAGGCTTCTCTCTCTCTCTCTCTCTCTCTCTCTCTCTCTCTCTCTCTCTCTCTCTTTTTCTTATTATTGTTATTATTCTTCTTCTTCTTCTTCTTCTTCTTCTTGTTCATATTCTCAGTATTTCTGCTTTTTTTGTGTGTTTATCATTCACAAATAACTACCAGTCCTATCTCTTACCTCCCAAAACACTTTTGTTACTACATCTTTTTTTCTTAGAAATACTGAACTATAATACACAACTGTAACTCAAAAAAATAGTTTTATGAAGATACTAGTCACCAATTATATAGTAGAGCCATACTAGATACTATTAAAAATAATAAAATTCCCTAACCTCTAGTGTAAAGACAGGGTAAGAACAAAAATAAGGGACCACACTTTTTAGAGATGTGATTGGTTTCCCTTTGGCTTGTCCATCTTGATATAAATTGATCATCACTTTCCCAGTGTTCAGATTACTTTGACCATGTTACCAATGAAAACTAATTTTAAAATGTACATTGATAACCACTTCTATGATAATAGTTTTGGGGCTATTGACCTTCTCTAGTAGAATGGGAAGGAGGTCATCAGAGAGCCTCATGTGGTAATATTGTCTTTATTCCTTCCTGCTTCCTCTCACTAGATGAAAGTGATCTTGGGAGGTGCTAACATATATAAAATTGGAAGCTAAGTTAAATGAAAGTGGAACTCTAGAATGCAGCTCCCATGAATTTGTCATCTAGGATGACACTTTCTGGAGAGACTTCATAGTGATACAGCTGTTTTAGTCTCGTAAATGCTTCTGTTATTTTATCCTTCACCCTAAATCTGTAAAACAAAAGAGTCTAATAAACTCACTGGTTCATCAAACTGGACATCAGCAGAATTCTTGCTCTGGTCTATAATTGCTACCTTAACTGAAACATAGATCTTTGCTTACATCTTTCATACAAACTTCACGTAACAAATTGGTACACATTGTGGGGCAGAAAACCAACACAGATAGATATTGATGTTACCCTGTGTACAGTGAGCTACTTTTGCAGCAGAAAGTGACCATAATAGAAATCTATAACTAGTCAATATATCAAGACCAACTGACTGCAGGTTTTACAGCCCCAACTGATACACTTACGGCTAAGGCTTACATATAAGACTCAGAGAACACTTCAGAAGAAGGGGCAGAAAAATTGTAATAGCCAGAGGATAAGGAAAACTTTTTGGAGGTTTTGTCTTCTGTCTATGACAAGCAAGTCATTCACATGAAACTACTTCAGTATAAAAAAATGTTCTGAAGTTGGTTGAAGAACTAAAGTCTACAGTACAATTTCTAAGAGTAATAAATAGGTGATAAGATTGAAAAGTGTCAATACTGTTGTGAGCTTGCTGCTAATAACAAGACATGTTACAAAGGCTAAGATGGCTGATCAGAAGAAACTTCCTTGGGTAAAGAAGGCATTAATAGACAAGGGACAAAAACCTATCATATTTTATGTTAGCTTGGAATTTGATGAGTAAGTTGAATTACAAAAATGACATGTAGGTGGTTTGCCATATCTTAGAGTTTGTAAGTTGCTTAAAAGAAAAAATAGAATTAAATCTGTATTTAATAGCTTATATTGACGTGTACAAGAAAAATACTGTACAAGGTTAGAACTGAATAACACAGTATGAAGATAGGAGCCATAATAATAAACTGGTTCATGAAACTATGATTGTTGCTCTGATTTGCTTGGGTTAAGAATGGCTTTTTACATGAAGTTAAGGAAACTCTCCTGTTTGGCTTACAAGACTATGGGACACGGGCTATGAATGAGTCCCATAGAAATACATGTTTATGATATTATGAGGTTTTGGTAGATTAAGTGGCTTAGACAAGAATGCCAATCAGGTCTGTAAAATGATAAAGCAAACAAGATAAAAAAGAATAGGACAAGTCTAAGTCACTCAAAGATAAATGTGAGAATACATGCATTGAGCAGAAATATCCAAGGAAAAAAGTAACGGAAAGCCAAAATGTTGTGCTTTGTGAACCTTTGGAAAGGTTTGTAAAGCATGACCAATAGTTCTCCAAAGTAAGAGAGGGAATAAAAGAAAGAGAGATGTAGTATGAAATCATTGTACTTGCTGTTATGGAGGATGGAGCTATTTTAAGCTAGCATTACCCTAGTTACTCTTTTAAAAAGTGAGCGAGGTTGCTCTAAATAAGGGCTTATAGGTGAAGATATAATACCCATGTAGAACCATAGATTTATTTATTCCTTATTAATATGCAGAAGACGTGGTATCCAGTGGGTACTGGAGCCAAGTGTAACTTAGGAACCCCCAAAGGTACAGGAATGATCGGCAGACGTGGAGAGGTATGAGATACAGTGGGGCAAGTTCAACAAACTAACCACATCTTAGAGGTGCCAATTATCACTTGCAAAAATGTACAGTGTTAATTTCTTTAATACAAAAAATTATGTGGATGGATATCCCATAGGAGAAATACAGAATATCACCATTGGAGAATTTTACCTCAGGTAATGAACTGTGAAAACTATCAGCTTTACGTGGTTGTATGAGGTAAGAATCTGTTGTTCCTTTTCACATTGGAACAGTGACTACCAAACAGTTTAATCTGCCTGGGGTGATGATTAAATTACAGAAACGATCAAAAAATAAGAAGAGGTAGGGATTATTGATTTAGTCACAAATGTTATGTAGGCTGTGTTTCCAAGCCACTGAGACTCACTCTGTAACCAAACCAATAACCAAGCCACATAAGGTTCCAGAAGGACATACCCTTCTGTTGCACAGAAGGTACACGAAGAGACACCAACTAGGAATGAGTTGTTACAACAATGCAAAGGATCCCAGACACTAGATAACGGAAGAGAGGAGAAGGATAGCATTGCTGCTGGGGTGAGTTAAAGGCAGTATGGATAATAGTAACTTGTGAGATATGGCCTGTGAAAATCTGTCATGACAATTGGCTGTACTTAGAGGTGGGACTTCAAGGCTCATTTGAAAAAAAAAAAAAAGGAAAGTAGCTAGCACATGGGTCTCAAGACCTGTGGGGATACCAGTTGTGGAAGTGAATGTAAAACAAAATTCACTTAGAATCAGAGTCACCTAGAGCTTTCTATGTGGAAACCCCTCCCTCTATCTAGTCATCCCAGAATTCAGGAAGCTGACACCCTCACCAAAGTTCAGAACATTTGCCCTCAGTTGTCAATAGAGGCTGTCTATTGGGTTTTATATAAGTTTTGGCCATAGGAAAGTCCAAACAGGAAGAAAATATAGTTAAATGTCCTGGTATTCCTATAAAGTATTGTGATAGCTTGTATGCTGTTCAGGCATGTAGGGCTTCTCCCATGTATGGGCCATGACCTTAATTCATAAATTTTCTTTTGTTGTGAGTAAATACCTGACAAAGACAACTTAAGCGAGAAAGGGTTTATTTTGGTACACAGTTACATAATAGCAGGGAAGGCATGGAAGCAGGAGCTCAGAGCAGCTGGTATCATTACATACGCAGGTGTGAAGCACAGAATGAGGAATGAATACATGTGCTCAGCCTCCTATGTTCTTTTTATTTAACCCTGTACATAATCCATGTAATGGCACCATCCATGTTAGGGGTGATTGTCTCTCCATTTAATTTCCATATCAATACAATCCTTCACAGACATACCAGAGGGTTGTCTCCTCTGTCATTTTAAATCCTATGAGGTTGGCAATCTATATTAACTATCACATGCTATGACTGAATGGAAATGCAAGCCAATCTAACCCATGAAGAACTTCCAAGAGGTTATGTAGCCTGTGGCTGTCAATGAATGGTAATGCCCTTTCTTTTATGAACACTGCCATAGGCTTCTGGCAATCATTTCTATGCAGGTTAGCACCAGCTGAAGATTACATCAACCAATATCTCATTAGCCCAGTGTCTCATTTAATAAACACTGTTTGGTGTTTAGACCCGGGCTGAGAAAAGCCAAGTGTGGTCAGGATTCTATCTAACCAGAAATGCTACTGGAGCTAGATTAATTAATTGCAAAGAAGAATGTTTTTATTTTACATACCAAGACTCTGGGACTTTCTAGAGCTTACCCCCACCCTCTCTCCTCAGTGCCACCCCTTACCCTTGGCAGCCACATACTTCCATTCATTCTCTTGGCCTTCTGAGCTTCTCTCTTGTTTCGTTCCATACCTGATACTTCCCCTCTTTCCCCTCACCCACTCCTTTTTCACTTATCAGTGAGTATATGCCATGCATGGCCTTTTGGATCTGGGTTACCTCACTCAGGTTGATATTTTCTAGTTACATCCAATTGCCTTCAAAATTCATAATTAATTAATCATAATTTTTTATAATTAATTATAAAGCTTATCCCCACCCTCTCTCCTCAGTGCCACCCCTTACCCTTGGCAGCCACATACTTCCATTCATTCTCCTGGCCTTCTGAGCTTCTCTCTTATTTCCTTCCATACCTGATACTTCCCCCTCTTTCCCCTCACCCACTCCTTTTTCACTTATCAGTGAGTATATGCCATGCATGTCCTTTTGGATCTGGGTTACCTCACTCAGGTTGATATTTTCTAGTTACATCCAATTGCCTTCAAAATTCATTATTTATTTATTTACATTTATTTATTTACATCCCAAATGTTGTCCCCTGCCAGGTTAGTGGACACTGTTGGTCTTCCTATGAGATTGCCATTTCCTTCAGATCCTTCAGTTTTTTTCCTAATTCTTCCATAGGGGTTCCTGACCTTAGTCCAATGTTTGGTCATAAGTATCTACATCTGTCTGAGTCTGCTGTGAGTAAAGCCTCTCAAAGGGCAGCCAAGCTAGGCTCAAGTCTGAAAGTTCAACATGCCATCAGCAATAGTGTCAGGGTTTGGTGTTTACCTATGGGCTAGATCATTGGATGGCCTTTCCTTCATTCTTTGTTTCATTTTTGTTCCTGCATTTCCATTAGACTGGAACAATTCTGGGTAAAAATACTTGAAGGTGGGTTAATGTCCCTATCCCTCCACTGGTGTCCCTGTCAAACTACTAGAGGTAGTCTCTAGGTTCCATTTCCCTACTTTTGATGATTTCACCCAAAGTTATCCCCCATTGAGTCTTGGGAGCCTCTAACATACCAAGACTCTGGGACTTTCTAGAGCTTACCCCCACCCTCTCTCCTTAGTGCCACCCCTTACCCTTGGCAGCCATATACTTCCATTCATTCTCCTGGCCTTCTGAGCTTCTCTCTTGTTTCCTTCCATACCTGATACTTCCCCTCTTTCCCCTCACCCACTCCTTTTTCACTTATCAGTGAGTATATGCCATGCATGTCCTTTTGGATCTGGGTTACCTCACTCAGGTTGATATTTTCTAGTTACATCCAATTGCCTTCAAAATTCATAATGTCTTCATTTTTAATTGCTGAGTAGTATTCCCTTGTGTAAATGAACCACATTTTCTGGATCTATTCTTCAGTTGAGGGACATCTAGAAATTTTCAGCTTTGGGCTATTATAAATAAGACTGCTATGAACATAGCGGAGCATGTGTCCTTGTTATACGTTGGAGCATCTTTTTGATATATGCCCAGGAGTGGTACAGCTGGGTCCTCAGATAAAGTTATTCCCAATTTTCTGAGGAACCGCCAGATTGATTTTCAATGTGGTTGTACCAGCTTGCAATCCCACCAACAATGTTCGTCTTTCTCCAGATCCTCACCAGCATCTGCTGTTGACTGAGTTTTGATCATGGTCATACTGATTGATATAAGGTGGAATCTCAGTGTCCTTATGCTTTGCATTTCCCTGATGACTAAGGATGTTGAACATTTCTTTAGGTGTTTCTTGGCCATTCCATTTAAGATTCCTCAGTTGAGAATTCTTTGTGTAACTCCATTGTTCATTTTTAATTGGGTTATTTGTTCCTTTGGAATATAACTTCTTGAGTTATTTATATTTTTGGATATTAGTCTCCTATCTGATGTGGGGTTAGTGAAGATCTTTTCCTGATCTGTAGGTTGCAGTTTTGTCCTATTGACAATGTCCTTTGCCTTACAGAAACTCTTCAGTTTCAAGAGGTCCCATTTATCAATTTATCTTAGAGCCTGAGCCATTGGTGTTCTATTCAGGAAAGTTTGCCCTGCATCTATGCATGTGGGACTATTTACCAATTTATCTTCTATTAAATTCAGTATATCTGGTTTTATATTGATTTTTTTATTATTTATATTTATCCACTTCGACTTGAATTTGGTACACGTTGATAAATATGAATCAATTTGCATTCTTCCAAATGGCAAACCACCAGTTAAACCAGAAGCATTTGTTGAAGATGCTTTCTTTTTACCACTGTACAGTTTTAGCCTCCTGTGTCCCTGTTAAGAACAGTCCTCCTGTGTCCCTGCTTAGGTCAGTCCTTTTGAGAGACAGGCAGGCCATGGGTCTGGGGAAGGCAGGCAAACTGATCTGCAATTGGTGCAGGTGGAGGTGCAGACCAGAAGGATGATGGGGCTTCCCCAGAACAGGAATAGATCCGACATCTATGGGGCTCTGTGGAGTGGGGAGGAGTTCTCACCTGCATCCCTGGTTAGAACAGACCTCCTGGGAGACAGGCAGGCTGTGAGATCCAGGAGGCAGGCACACCAATCTGCCTGGTTGTATTTTAATAGCCAATTTTCTTCCTTGCAGCTTTGGCCAGAGGGATACAATAGTTCTACAAACTGTAACAGCTATGGGTATTACTTATGGTTAGAAGTCAAAAGGAGATGCCCTGGCTCTATTTCTGAGGACATGGTTTGCCTTGGTAGTAGAACATGTGTAAATCGGGCTTGAACAGAGCTGAATGCTATTTCCCTGTTGGCTAACTTTGAATTACTGAAAGGTGTTTTGCAGGCTATTGGGAGAAATCTATTACCATTATTATTATTATTATACTTGGCTATTTACTCTTGGCTTTTTACATTGTCACAGTTGGCGAAAATGATAAGGCATGACTGTTTTAAGTGAAACCAATTTGTTTTATTATTTGATGTACGGTTCATGGTACAGGTGGGAATTCACATCGATGCAGTGAACCCAGAAGAAACCAATGATGGTGGAGGTCATCAGTTCCATGGTTATGGTACTGAATTGGGTTGGGTTGGTTCTCCATGAGCTTAGGAAGACAGGAAGGGTTATAGGAACTTCTTTTCTCATTCTAACTATTATTCTCTATTATGTTCTTCTCCTCTTCTGCTCAAGTACATAGGAAGTGAAGCATGTTGGGCTGTGGCTTTGCAGTGAGGCAACTATTTGGAGGTTACTTGTGTTTCTGTAAGTTACCCTTCAGTCTTGTTCTGAAAGTCTAGTAAAGTCATTTCACTAAGCTGAAATATGCTGGGTCATTTAGTTTTGTCATTGATGGCCTATCCAGAATAAACAAATCTTAGATCATGTCTCTACATGAAAAGTTCACATATGAGCATATATCTTTTAAACTGACATAAACTATAATTGTATTTCTTCATACTTATATGCAAAAATTGAATTCCATACTTGTAAACATGCTTTTATATATGTTGCATTACAGATACATTTAAAGGATTCCAGATACATTCAAATAACTATATGAACATTTTAAGCTCTTACTGGTTTTCAAATGTATTTCCCCGCCATTCTTCTAAACTAAAATCATTATTATCTTTTAGTGTTTTACATAATCTACTGGCAGCAATGATCAACCAAGTCAGAGAAAAGATTCAAGGCTAAAGGTTTTCAGTGTCTTGTTTCAGAATAAGTAAATAAATCATGGCTGAATTTGAGATCTTGGAGTTGTACTCATCAGAATTGAGTTCTCTCTTGCACAAGCAGGAATGCTAATGCAGACTGATGGCTTAGATGACTAAGTGCCAAACCTTGTATGTTGCTGCAAGGCTGTTTGTGAAGTGTCAGAACAGCTGCCCTTCCACATGCCTGTGGTTATAATACAACACAGGCAGAAATGTGCCACTTGCAGCACGGAGGACATGCTAGATGCCTGTCAGCTACTCTACCATGCCCCGTTTTCTAAGGTTCTAAATAAATTTTTGTAGTTAACGCTTAATTTCATGGCATTTGTTTCCCAATTTGTTGTATTTTAATGTTGCTCATAAAGGCAGCTCACAAAAAGACTTTTTAAAATTATATTGTGTCTACTTTATTTTGCTGTAGGTGTGTGAAGGCGCTTCATTTTGTTATGTGTGTAGGTGTAGAAAAATAGAAATTGGTAGATGGTTCTGCTATGTTCAAAAATGTTGGCATTTATTAGATAAAAAGATTAAGAAAAATAAAATTTTAATTATCTATAAGGCAGGGTGCTAGAAATAAAAAGTTTGTACATATTTTCTAAAATAAAATGTTAGAATCAAAATACAGCAAGTTAGCCTATGAATATTATTTAAGAGTGTATATAGATATCTGCTTTATGGGTGTCACCCACTCCTCATCTGAGATTTAGGTTTGTTTTAATCAGGGTAAAGAAGAGTGAGCTGGAGTGGACTGGAAAGAGTGGGCAGCATCTGGCTCTGTGACTCTACACTGCCCACTCCAATCAATAGAGGTCTCACTTCAATCTCTCTTAATCTATACTGTCCAGTGCAGTTCTTTCTAATTAAGGATACATCCTGCAAATAAATGAGTGATAACAGAAGAGAGGCAAGAACTTTCAATGAGACAGTGTAAGAAATACATTTTAGAATACACACACACACACACACACACGGGTGTGTGTATAATAACATTTTCCTGAAAATGTAAACATATTCATTTTATAGCTTCTGTTACTGGCGAAAATAAAATCCAGAGGGGAAATATGATTAGAATCTGGTTGGAGATGTTGGCTGTATTTTGAGAAAATGTGATTGACATGTCTGAACAACAATGCAAAGACCCGGAGTTTATGAATAAGAACAAGAGAAGAAAGAGATAAATATAAAGGGAAAGTGTGTTGCTTGCATGTCATCACGAGTGAGCTCAGACCTGTGATCCACAGGATTACGCAATGAATCAACATACACATACTATGTATTAGAAACAACTAATTGGGGAAAGTAGTCAGTTTTCTGGAATAAGCATTTAAAATTTAAAGTTAAATAGATAAAGTCATTCAGTTAAGAACCATAAGCAAAGGAGTGCAAAGGTGGAGGCATATATTTTGGTCTTTTTTTTTTTTTTATCAACTTCTTGCAATAATTCCTCATTTTTTTTATTTGTTCTGTAATTATTTGATATATATTAACAAAGACAATAAATACATAGTTTGTGTTTTTGAACTACATATTTCCCTTTGTTAGATTCTTCAAATAAGTTTCGAAACTGTGCCTTCTTCAAACTTTCATTTTGTATTATCCATGTGAATTGCCTCGAGGCTAAGAGGCCCTTGAAAAGTGGACCAAAGAGAGCTAGCTTACCATCATCTGTGTGGAGGATCAAAGGCAGAAAGGGGTCTCCTTCTCCTTTCATCACTTACACAATCCAGTAGCTGAACAAAGGAATGTAGCCTTGTGGCCTCAGGATCACTGCACTTTACTCAAGGCTGGGAAATAGGGAGAGGAGAAGCAGGTGGACAAGGGAGTCCTCTCTTTTAATCCTGGCACTTGGATGCTTGGAAAAGAATTTCCATGAGTTCAAGGACACCATGGCAATGTAACTCAACCCTGTCTCTGTAAACCAAAATAAATAGCTAAGTAATAGAAATAAACAAATGGGAAAGGCAGCTCTATAGCTTACACCTATTTACATTTAGCTGTGTGTGTACATAAGTATGTTCATCAATGAAATAGATAGGAAGCCCCTAAGACTTGCATTTATGCCTGTAGCATTGCATAACTATGGTATGCTACTCCTTTTCTGTAAGGTTAAAAATGTTCTGAAAGGAATATCAAGTGAAAGATAAGGGGTTTTCAGACTCAGGTGACTCATGACTCCACTCTTCTTGCAGCACCATGATTGTTATTAATGAAGTTCCACACAAGTTTCCTATCCCAAAGTATGCAGAGTCTTCATGGTGAAAAAGGAAAGCCAAATAAATGGTAGTGCTCCTGGGCCATTAGGCTTGTGAAACAGGAAACTGAATGTGTAAAAGGTACCATATGGGAGTGATTGGTGGAAGTGATGGATTGTGTTACTGGGCACACCACGTCCCCTTGCCTTATGTAAGAACTTGTTTCTTCAGGAGTTAATCTTTTAAAATGTTTTGTCAAGGAACCTCAGCTTCTAGGAATAAAAAAATGGTAGAGTATTGTGGTAGTCTTTAAGAACGTCACATTTTTATGTTTCTAGCTTCACATACAAAAGGGTGAATTGGATCATAACAGGAGAGAATCCATAGATAGGAAGTTAGCTAAGATGCAAAGGAATCCTGTGTGGGAAATGAGCTGCGTTAGTCCTGTTGAGTGCTTAGAAACCAAAATTTAGGTCACAGGCCTCCAGGGCAAAAACTTGTCTGATTGTGTATTTGGTAAGGTGCAGAATCTATCTGGCATTCAGTTAGTGTGTTTGATGTGAGACAATAAAACTGTTCATTTACTTATATATGAACACAATGGGTACAATGATAACATTTTCCATTTTCACTAAAGCTGTAAAAGGTAAGTGTTGATGTCTATCTGAAAGTGCTGAGGCACATCCTTCATGCCCTTTAATTCCCCAAAGGGTTAAACATTTTATTCTCCTCCTAACAATCAACTTTTACATTCCCAAAGGGACACTAGAGAATAGATATTAGGGAGAAAAAATATCTCTATGAAATTATTTGAAAATGTCCCCAAGTGTTTGGAGTCTGAAATACAAAGCTGGATTCTTTCAGGAATAACATAACTACCCAACTACTTCAAAGCTGAATGGATGCCACAACAATGGGTATTAACTACTCCAATCAAAGGTGGCTTCACAGAGCCTGCACAAACTCTTTTGTTTTCCTTGCCAATCATCTGAACAATACAATTGCTAGTCACATTCATTTAGACAATCTATTCCCGGAGAGTCAGCGGAGGAAATGCCAGCAAACACGGTGTTATTAGCATCCTTCTTAGAAAGCCATAAGAAGAAACGAGTTGCAATTAAGACAATAATTAATACACCCCAGCACATGTGTGCACTAGATTCCATCAGGTAGAAATTACTCCAGGGCAGAGGCTGTCCTGGCTTCCCAAGGATTAATCTGTACAGTACTAAGAAGAATAATTCAGAAAACAAACATGGTATTACAGTTTAGGAAACCATTAAATATAATCAATGACATGGAATAGCAGTCAGGTTGGAAAGGAAGATGACAAAATTCCCTTCAGAAAATGGTAATTAGGAAGAAAGGTATTTGAAAGTTGGAAGAACATAGGACAGAAGTCCTACAGACTATGAAGAGCCTTCCCTTTAAAAGGTGGATACATGAGTCACTAAGGATGGGGGCAAGGGATAGAACTTCCCATGAGGAATGCAGCGCAGCTTTTTCACAAAAATTTTCAGAGCAAAATTTCTGAACAAATGCTAAGAAAGAAGAACATACTAACCTTTCATAAGTTATCTTGGATTTGGTGGTAAGTCGCACATCCTGTAAGTTAGTTTAACATTCCTGAAGAAAAGCATGGAAGAACCAGGTACTGGTTAGGACCATAATCAGGCCTTGCACTTAACACTGAGAATCCATTTGTCACTATGTTCCAGGCCATACACAGGTGGAAGTAACCTGTGATTCTGGAGGATTCTAACTCTGTCACTTGTTGAGTGAGAGATAAAATTCATTTCCAAGAACAGAGGGTCAGGAAATTTAACAGAATATGTAGCAGTAGGGAATGGGGAACTGGGGACATCCACTAGAAAGTCCCAAATGCAAGGGAAGCAAGAAGTTCCCAGGACTCAACAGAGATGATGTTAGCCCAAATACCCAACAAAGGGGAGATAGAACCTATTGAGATCATCTCCAGTAGATAGGCACGGCCCCCAGTTCAGAGATGGAGCCATCCCACATCTCAAAAATTTTAACCTAGAATTGTCCCTGTCTACAGGATATTCAAAGACAAAAATGGAGCAGAAACTATAGGTAAGGCCATCAGAGACCGCCCCACCTATACATCCTACCTGCAGACACCAAACCCTGACGCTATTGCTGATGCCAAGAAGTTCTTGCTGACAGAAGCCTGGCATAGCTGTCCCCTGAGAGGGTCTGGCAGCACCTGACCAATATAAATGGAGATACTCACAGACAGGCATCAGATTGAGCCCAGAGACCCCAAAGGAAGAGTTACGGGAAGGACTAAAGGAGCTGAAGGGAATTTCAACCCCATAGGAAGAACAACACTATCAACTAACCTGAGTTCCCAGGAAATAAACCACCAACTAAAGAGTACACCTGGGACGACCCATAGCTCCAGCTACATATGTAGCAGAAGATTTCCTTATCAGCCATCCATGGGAGAGGAGGGCCTTAGTTCGGTGGAGGCTTGATACCCCAGCTTAAGGGAATGCCAGAGTGGTGAGGAAGGGATGAGAAAGGTAGGTGGGAGAATACCATCATAGAGGCAAACTAGAGGCAGGATGGAATGGGGGCTTGCAGAGGGGAAAACAGGAGGGGGACAATATTTGAAATGTAAATAAATATAATAACAAACAAATGAATGTAGAGTATCCAATCAATGTATCAAAGCACCATTTTAATTTCATACTTTAAAAGCTACCTAACAATCCAGCTCTCTGGCCCCCATCACCAAAGTTCACAGCTCCCCACATGCTGAAAATTTTGACTTATTATGTCTGCCTCTTACTCCTATATCCTGTATCAAATGTTGATATCCTGAGACACACAAATATTTTATTAAGCAAAACATTTAAATATTGCATGCTTTAGGAAATCTCCACCAATATGGTAGACTTTCTAAAAAATAGTCCATCTGTAGCTGTTGACAACTAGTACTATAATATTTCTTAGTACATATAAATTATGTTTCTAGTATGTATTAAGGGATATAGTTATTACAACACTACTCGCCAGAGAAAGAGTATAGTGGAAAGACCATAGTATTTAATTGTTTTACACAACTATCTATTGTTAGTGAATATCCTGTGATGATGTCTTCATAAGTCTTTCCTGTTACTTCAGTACAACTCTTTTTACATTTAAAGGTTGACTTTTTAATGTGATATCATTACAAATGGATTTTAGCCAATATTGAAACCATGCTCTGCTGATAGCACACACTATTTCCTCCTGATTCTTATATTGGAAGAATCTTAACTGGTTGACCTTGTGGACCTGTATTGAGCTTCCTGTCTTGAGGCTATTTTCACCATAAGACAAGTGTCACTTAGAAGTTCCTTTGCAAACTTCAAGTGTATTATTATGTGCTCCATTACTTCAGGACTTCTCTCTGGTGAAATAGATTATATTTAAATAACTGCCCTCCTGACAAACTTGTTTAAAGTTTCTACTCTCCAAGGAAACATACAAACATAATCAAATGGAGGAGGCACTTCTAAAGTTGAGAAAAACTTACATTTTCATATAAAAACAGAGTTCTTCTTGAGGGAATTTGTCCCAAATCTACTGTCACTACACTGTGGAGCCTTCAATATTCTGTCTCTGAAAAACTATTATTCTGAACATGGTATCTAACACTTGATAAGAATTTAGTTGTCAAAAAAATACAAAAAGCCTATCCAAATTCCAATGAGCCTAACTGTTCAAGATTATCTGATATTTCCTAGTGCCCGTGTCTTAGATATCATGAAATCATCAGCCATATCTTTCACAGCTGTCAAGATGCTTTAATGAAGTCAAACAATGACAATCTGTAAAATGGGTTCACTTCAGAAGAGGACAAGATTCCCCAAAGAACTTTCACCATCTCAGACAAAACAGATGGCTGTTGTATCAAAGTGTTACGTCCTGTGTCTTAAATAGCCAGAAGAATATTTCTGTAATAATTTGTGTATGTCTACTACAGCCAAACCAAACTACCCTATGGAAAAAAAATCTACATAACACCCACTGCTGAAAAATAAAACATTAAGTTACAAAGAAACAAGGAGCAAATTTTGGTCTTTTATTGTGGTTATTTATTAATGATATTTCCATGATTACTAAATTATTTTCAGCACTTACATGCCATGTTCACTGTTATGTCAGAATCCATGCACAAAGAGGAAAGATACATAAGCCTCTAAGGAGTAATTTGCTAATTCTAGTTTGTGCCATTGCCTACTAGAACTGTCTTATATTAATTACATGAAGGATCACATAAGGGTAGCTTCCCATCTACTTATGTTGGGAATCGAACCACATCCGCTAAGCAAGAGCTTTACCACTGAGTTGTATCCCCTTTCTGTATGTCTAAATACTATAAAGTTTAACCTAATCATTACGAGTTAAGTAGCGGAAAGTTCAAGTCTTCATTCTCTCAAGAATCAAATCTTTGTAAATATCATAAACTTTCTCACAAAATATTGGTAATTATACCACATTCATTAATTCAGCCACCAGTTATCTGGCATGCCAGGCAATGATCCATCATTCACTCAGTGCTTATGGCCCAATTGATAATCTATGAGCTTGTAGTTAGAAAAGCACTAGACATATATTTTTGTTTTAAATAGAAGTCATAGTTTATCTCTTTTGAAATTCTCCATTACACTTTTTGAAGAAAACAAAGTACAGGCATTCCCATGCATTTCAAAAAGTATAATGTTCTATGTAAAACAAGGTAATGGTGTGGTTAAATAATTTGGTTAAATAATTGTGTAGTGGGGAATTATTACAGCCACAGGATTGGTTATAATCAGTTCAGTAAAAACAAAAATTATGTTAGTTAAGGAAAATGAAAGTAGACATTATAATAGCACTTATTTCAATACCAATGCTTTACTGTTTAGCCTTAGATCTTAGTGAAGATTAAACAGCGTTTGAAAATTATCCAAAATGCTCAAATTTTGAGAGCAAGGGGACCTAGGCTAACTTGATAAGCCTGGACAAATTAATTGCTATAAAAGTAAACCAAGAAATCAATCATTTTGTTAAAAATAAATCAACTCCATTTAGAAAAGTTTTATTGGCAGTGTCAGCTACAAACCACTTAAGTTCTACAGATATTTACTGACAAATTCCTTTCCTACCTAACTCTTAGCTTTTAAAAAGTGGAAAGACTCTATTACAGTGCCATTGACGGTGAGTTAGAGATCTTTATTTCCCACTGTAAGTAAAAGACACATCCTTTTTGGCTTTCCTTTCGAGGTGAATTTGAATTCTATCTATGCGTCTCTCTATTATTATTCTGCTGTTGCTCATAGAAACCAGCCATAGAAGCACTTATTATCTAGATGCGTGAATGTGCAAACTGCATGCTCTCAGTCTTCCCAAACACTGCTGGGGTGCGGCATTTGCTTTGGCCTATGGAGACAGTGAACTTTGATACTTCCCTAATGCCTGTTCATTGTCACAGTTAACCTTCACACCTTAGGGCTGTGTGACCTGGAGAATATAAATTGTCTTGCACATCTCATCACCCCGGGTAGCTGCTTTTAATAGCTTCAGTCTTCTAATAATCCTAAAAAGCCTGTCATCAAGCACTGCCAGCAACCATATTGTACTAATCTTAGTGAAGCATACTTAGAGTGTGGTCAGGATTTCTTATTTTGCCATCTTGACTGTCATACTAACTTCAGCTCTATGTAACAGAGGAGTTCTACAAATCACCCAGCACTTCTGATTTTATTATGTTCCCTTATCTCTTGAGTCTGTGTTTTTGAACTTTAACATCTTGGTGTTACTCTATACATCAGGTAATTTGAATAGGTATTTAAATCATAAATTCAAGGTTGTATTAATTATAAATTAATCAAATATATCAAAAATAATTCTAAAAGTATATTCAATTGAAATATAATTAGATTTATTTACAAGCACCACTGATATACTTTAAGAGGTATAGTTTATTATTTTAAAGTATAACTTTTTAGTAAGATCAGCTCCTTTCAAATTTTAATATGGCCATTGGAAAGTTGATGACGGTCTATCATAGATAGAGGTTAGGAAAGTGTAGAAAAAGATGACCATCTCTCTCAGTGCAGTTCATGAAAGCGGCCAGCTGGGATGTGGAAAGAGTTTAAAATGCAGCACCAAAGTAGATATGACACTTAAAAGAGCAGTACGCATATTACATACACACCACAGTACACAACAGTCTATGTAGAAGTTCAATAAAACTGCTTAATATAACAGCCTAATAACCTATTCTTCAAAAGATCCTAAGCTGTGATTAATGGTCCTTATTGTTCATTATTTACAAACGTAACCTTTGCCAGGTGTGCTGTGGGGTTGAGGATAACCTAAAAACTAAGGCTGGTGAAAGTTGTAACACTTGACAACCTGTGAGTACAAACTGGAAAAAATAATCAACGTGTAGGTAGCCTGTTTTTTACAAGCCACCTTCAAACTTTGGACTAAGATGTACAGGATGAAGGCCAATGACTTCATTGAACTTTAGGTGTCCTATTACTTGTTATGTCAACATTTATAAAATAGCATCACATTGAAAGACCTACATTTTCTTGCAACTTTTCTTCTTTATCTGGCACATAGAGATGCAGGAAAAATGCCTATAGGATTAAATTTGATGGGTTTTTAAATAGCCTTGGTTCTCTCTATATAAACTACAGGATTTCCAGACTCTTCTGTATTTTCTTGAAGACAACACAGTATTTGCAATTACCGACCTGGTATCTATGAGATGTATACAATTATAGATAGCAAAAATAAGCTGAAGCTAGATTCATCTACCCCAATAGCAAATTGCTGCCTGATATATCTCTTTGCTTTGGTATTTCAGAGCAGTCTCTCCAGGAGCTTTCTGGCCCTTTGCTAAAACAGACAATAGGGTGTGGATAAAAATAATAGCAACTGTGAGATGAACTCTGCATCCTAGGGTGTATTGGGACTTCAATAAAAGAATTGCTGAGTTTAGATTTTTTTCTCAGCTGAGTTCTGGAGTTGGGTTGTTGCCATCAATTCTTCAAAATGGGGAAAATATCTTTACAGCGGTTTAATGCAGATTGATACACACAACACAGAAATAGATCTTCACAGATCATCTCATCGTCTGTGATTCTTTAAACCAAGGAAAGAGCTTCCCTCGTGGCAAAAATAAAATGAGATGCAAATTCATCGTGGGCACAGTAGATTTATGTACAAATCAAGCAGATTTTAAGCAAGAACATCTGTGTAAACACGATTGTGAAAGGTAATTTCAAGGCTACAAAGAAGGAGCAAATGTCCTGATTGGATTTTAAAATAGACATGTTAAGTGTGCATTCTACTCAAATATGGAATGCATGACATAATTTAATAAGTTTCCTTAATGAACATTTACAGAAGCTGTTTAACTAGGAAAAGTCTTTTTCTCTTGTTTTACAATTTTTGGTTCAAAATTATTTAACGTTAAAGAAAAATATAAAATGATGAAAAATCCTCTTTTAGTTTAGAAATTCACATGAAAGTTTGTTGTGTATTAAATACTGTTGTAGCAGATACGTTTGATTGTGACTGAACTTCTGACTCCCTGGAATTACAAATAATTACAGGAAGTCCTGAATTCTGTAAGAACATACAGGGGGCCCTTTGAACTCCTACCAGCAAAAGCAGAAAATGTCTTCCTTTCTAAAATGGAACTAAATTCTGGAAAACTTGTCAAAGTCTGTTATAGAAAAGAGAAAATAGAGGTGCCATTAGCAGGACGATGGGGTTCAAGTGGAAGCCATACAGGTCTACAATAATGCAAGGAGGAAAATAGAAAAGGCTCGGTTTTTCTTTCTCTGAACACTCTTCTGCATGTAGTGTAGCCATGCTTGGAGTGAAGGCATGTAATAAGTGTAGGGTCCAGTTCATGACACTGACATTCAAAAGGGAAGGCTGTTAAGAGTAACAGCCAGAGAAGCAGGGAGAGTAAGTGGAGGGTGTCTGCCACAGATTCCATTCTGGCCAAAAGCACCATAGGAGAGGAAAGCACTTAGCTTATGCTTCCAGGTCACAGTACATGGTTTAAACATGTTAGTACAGGAACTCAAGCAAGAGTTTCTAAGCAGAAACAGTGGACGGAAGCTGCTAACTGGATTGCTCTTGGGCTCAGGCTTCGCTAACTCTGTTGTACAGCTCATGTCTTGGCCTCCCTCCATCAATTAACAATAAAGACAATCTGTCACCTACAGGCCAATCTGATCTGAGCAAGTCCTCAATCAAAGCTTTCATCTCACATGACTCTAGGCTAACTCAGACCATGTTCTGGAAAATTAGTGCAGAACAAGTTTCCAAAAAGACGACGTTATAGTTTGCATAACCTGACAATATGCAAAGCAGTTAAGGACAGATGACAATTGGCCACTGGTAGCAGTACAGATACTCTGTGTTAGATTATGGGGATATGGACAAGCAATCAAGCTTGATTTAGTAAGTAATGAGATAGCTTTGATTCATAAATATAAAGATGGAATCATTCTATGTATGCTTATATCATAAACAGCACAATGCAAAGGAACATAAAACACTCAGCACGAAGGCATTCTGAAGAGTGGGCCAGTTCTTCAACCACCTAAGGGAAGGTTCTGCATGTTTCAGTTAAAGGAGTAGGAGGCTGTATCTTCTTAACTTAAACAGCATTACTGAAAATATAGAACACATCACATCTGTGGAAATAATTTCCCCAAACCTTTAATTCACACTGTTCAAAATCACATCTGACAAATGTCTTTCCTTACAGACAGCACATTCTGCTAGTTTCATCTGACTAATATCTATTCAGCTAAGCAATTTATGAAAACAATACATATTATCAGCTGATACTACTTTGTAAGTTGTCTCTTAAAATACCATCAGTTTTTCATCTCATCTCTGAAATGTTTGTCTCTACCTTATATGCTTTAAAACAAACCCAACAAAACATTAAATTTTGCTGCCAGAGTGTAAAATAATGATAGGAAAGACTGCTTTTTTTCAGACAAGATGTGGAACCATGCTAAAATCTTCCGGGACTCTCTAAACTGTGTGTACATTTTATGACAAGTCCCTTAATCCATCTGCCTATTCTCTTGTCATCTCTATGCATGGATTTCATTCCAAAAATTTGCTTGGAAATTAACAAATGAAAAATCATTAATGATGTATTCAACAAGTCAGCATAGTTCAAAAGGTTTTAAATTCATTTTTACTTGACATGAAAAAACAATATAGCATAGCAAATGCTATATTGTATACTAATGAAAACCAAATAAATTTAATTAGCATTTACTATGTTTTAAATAAATTTAATATGTAGTAATGGTACTGGGTATTGAAACTAGGAGTTCACCTATGAACTATGATAAACTATGATAAATATTCTGCCCTTGAGGGAGGGTATCAGCACTCTTGTTTTTGTTAGTCTTGATACAAGATCTCACTAAGCCACATATTTGTCTATTATCTGTCTATCTATTTATCTATTTGTGCTGAACCCCATTTTCTTTTGGTAGCTCAACTTGGAATCAAACTCTTGATCCTCAGCTTCCAGTATGTTGGGATTATAGGTCCACCATATCTATAATTTAGGTTACCACAAAAAGAACCTAATAGATCTGAAAAAGAGTAAACCTGTCATAAGCATGGGTGAGTCTTTATGCTAGTAAGTTTGGAGATCTTTGCTGTGGTTAAGTAATATTCTCCACAGAAAATTTCAAGATTATTGAAGTATCTTGAATAACTGCACATAAATTTAATCATTTATACATTCATTGATACTCATTTAGGCTAGCTTTCACAGTTCTAGAAAATGTTCTCTATGCTACTTTGAGGAGAAAAAATAATCATCAATTATACTTAGCCATGAATATTAAGAACTATGGCAATGATGTCCTGGCAAGATATACCCAATGGATAATGATATAATGAATGTTATAGGACTAACTAGCCACTTTCTAATTGAATTTCAGGTCTATTCCAGTGGATGAAAACTGTACCTCACAATATTGTCAGAGAGAAGTACCTGTGGCTAGACAAGTTATTGACTGGAGAGGGGAAATTGCCACTACCATTCTGTTAACTGGACTTAGCATAGTAAACATGATCAAAACCCATTGCATGGAATTATCAAAAAATAATAAATTATTATTAAATTTAAATACTAAACAAAGATAAAGCCAATGGATTGAAGAATTGAATGAGATTGTCCTCCTGACAGTGTTACACTAAAACCCACACATCTCAAAAATATTAACCCAAAATTGCCCCTGTCTAAAGGAAATGCAGGGCACAAGGAATGGAGCAGAAACTGAAGGAAAGGCCATTCAGAGACTGCCCCACCTAGGAATCCTTCCCACATGCAGACACCCAACTGAGACACTATAGCTGATGCCAAGAAGTGTTTGCTGACAGAAGCCCAGTATAGCTTTCCCTGAGAGGCTCTGACAGAGCCTGACCAATACAGAGGCAGATGCTCACAGCCAACCATCGGGCTGAGCACAAGGTCCCCAATGGAGGAGTTAGAAGAAGGACTGAAGGAGTTTGCAATCCCATAAAAAGAACAACAATATCAACCAACCAGATCCCCCAGAGCTCCCAGTGACTAAATTACCAACCAAAGAGTTGGTACATGGAGGGACCCATGGCTCCTGCTGGATATGTAGCAGAGGATGGCCTTTTCTGGCATCAGTGGAAGGCTCAATGCCCCAGTGTAGACGAATGCTGGCGCACTGAGGCAAGAATGGGTGGGTGGGTGTTGGAGAACCCTCATAGAAGCAGGGAGGGGGGAGAGTGAGATAGGGGGTTTGTGGAGGGGAGACTTGAAAGGGAATTGAAATTCAAATTAAAATTACATTTGAAATGTAAATAAATAAAATAACCAATAATAAAAAAAAAAGGTTGAAAAACAGACAATCAAGAAAGAGATATTTGGTCCAAGACTCTTCTCTCAGTAATAAACCACCTTTATCTGAGACTCAGAGAATAAGTGGGAATGTTATTAATTTGATAATATTCTGCAGTTTTATAGTTCAAAGAAACTATGTCTTAGCCATTGAAGACAATAAAAGTCCATAAACAAGATTTGGGACATAACATTGGTAAATGATTTGGTGGTTGAGAAATTGTAAATGTCTGGAATACTTGCTCTAGGGGATGGATGTTGAAATCAGCCAGAGTTAGATCTCAAGATATAAGCACAAGGCCCTTCTGGGATCATGGGCCACATATTACTAATGACAGTGGAAAAACAGGAACAGGCTGATTATTATGAACATTTAGTTTACAGGTTAAGGAGACAAAAAAGCTGAGAGTGTTGGTAGAAATGTGGTAATGTATCTGTACTCTAATGCTCATCTTGAAGATTCATGGACACCAAAGGAAGAGATTATAAACAGTAATAGCAAGAAAGGCAACATAGATTGAAAACCTCCTTTAGAAAGAAAATGCTTGTAATACCAAACCAGCAAAGGATACAGAGATCCACTGATACAGCAGCATGCACAGCCATCACCTCTGCAGAGCAAATGCTGGGGAGCTTTTGTGTGCTGGGCTGAAAATGCAAGCAAATTCACAGACTGGGAGATGAAGAACCACCAGAATCCAAGCATTGGAGGGCATTTGTGCTGACACAGTGAAAATCCATCTCAAAAACAAAAGTATTCTGGAGCAAGAATATTTATAAATGATGGTTATGTGAGAGTATAGCTGAGGGATTGATTAATCAATCATGTGTAGATGAACAGTGGCAGTACTATGAAATAAAAAGATTTTCCAATATGCATAGCTGTTTTCTAACAAGATGTTGAAAACTCCTCAAGTTTAAGTAAAGTGACAAATGTGAGGGGTTTTGAAACAGTATTTATGACAAACAAGTGATTTCTAGAATATGAATAAAATCCTCAGATATTAAATTTCTGTCACATTAAGTGTGATACAAATGTATATCTGTCTTCTACACTAAGGGGAAAAACACTGTAACCATTTGGAAACCTGTCTATCTTATCAAATTGGACTGGAAAGGGAAAATATGTGTTGGAGAAATAAAATTTTCACAAACCATGAAGTTATGTATGCCTACAAGAATGTAACCTCCCAAAGTTACCTATCATCTTTGTAATTTAAATGAGCTTGAGTCATTTTAACTGTTAAGAGTTTTACCAGGGAGTAGAGAAGCCTGATGGTGGGGGGGGGGGGGGACATCTTCTTAGAGACAGGGGGAAGAAGGAACTGGATGAGGAACTGTGGGAGGGTGGACCAGGAATGAGATGATGATTGAACTGTACAAAAGTAAAACTAATTTAAAAAGAAAAACCCACCTAGGGTTGATTAAAGTAAAAAACAAACAAACAAAAAGTTTTACTCCATGTTTTGTACATTTCATTCAAGTTGTATTGACTTTGCCATGATTATAAGTTATATTTTTAATAAAATTAAATATTTAGACACAATTTTACCTGAATATGTCTTATGAAGATTGTAAAAGTTATGAAAAACAAACACAAAGATATCATAAACTGAAAGAAATCTGAGTAGAAGTTTCTGGTACATGATAATTGTATTGTTCATATATTCTAATGTGTCTTAAATACATTTTAAAATATGCATAACATTAATATTACCCTTGTTGAATTTTCTGAATTATAAGAATGAAACATTAAGATTAAATGTTTTAGTGCAAGTGACTATGTGTACTGCTATGAATCTTTAGCATATTTTTTACTCAAGCTGATAATTATTTGACTTTTGCCATTTAAATCACTACAGAGAAAATGGAGTGGAAGATTAAAAATGATCTGATCCATTTACACTGCTTAACAACAAACAATTCGTAGGAATTGGAAGAAAATTGCACCTGTCTTGTTAATAACAGACTGGGTCTATGAGTTATTCACTTGACGGGCTTGAGGCAAAGGGAAAATGACCAATGTTCACACTGAGGTTTTCACATAAAACCAGAGGGAGGAAGGGCTTGTAGTCAAGGGGGAATACCATTATTATCAATTCATCCCCAAACTTCTTCTCTTCCCTGACTCCTGCTTTGACAAATAAACTCCTAGCATCTTCCTGTATCTGTTATATTGTGAGAATTCAGTCTCAAGGACATTTTTTTTTCAACTGTTTCCAGTGATTGAAAACAAGTGGTTGTAATGAAAGTAGATTTGCAGTCTTCACTCTCGCACTTAGTTTTGAATGCTGTAATTATGGAAGCATCCGTGTGTAAGCTTCTGTAACATATTATGACAGGAGATTATATTCCATGATAATGGCTAAAAATATGACTTTTCTCCTTTTCTCTACAGTATTCCAAATTACAGTTTGACTAAAAATAACTTGAGAGCTAAGAAGTAATCATTTGTTGAAAGTGGCATGTGTTTCGGTGGCCCCCAGTGTGTTGTTCTGTATTTGTCTCCATCAATAAGGGTGCTTAATTTGGGGGAGATATTGTGGTAGTGGAATGTTAGTTCACATGCATGTATATCAGCACAGTGTTCACACTCTTTGACATATAATCTGGGATTTGGATCCTTTAACTATTAGATGCTTTGCAATGTGATATTTTATTCTTTTCCAATTTTAAATATTTAATTCAGTATCCATCAGTGTCAAAGGGAAAGTGTGGTGTTATCTTAAGTTTTCTCAGAGAATGGCCATCTTCCATGCATGCTAACACGGGGAAGGATTGTGTGAATATTAGACTTCTTTCTCATAATGTTTCCATAGACACTGATCATTTATATTGTTCTTTTATTCGTTAATGTGTTTAAAAGGAGAATCCAAAGACACAGTTAATAGGGAAAGGAGTAACCATCTGGTATAGAGAGCCTGGAATCCCCATGTGCCACATGCAAGAAAATAATGTGTTGCCATTGCTGTTTTTAGTGTGCATACCTTAAATTCTTATTTTGTTTTCATAAAATTCTCTGAGGAAGAATGAGAATTCAGTAGCTTAAAAGAGAGTGAGGAAGAAGAAACTGCAATTTACCACACATTTCTATTTGCTGAAATTCTGTAGCAAATACTCAGAGACTCAACTTATTTATCTACCACAAATCTACCTTGAGAATATTTCAGTCTGTTAACGATGAATATGCAGCTACTGCCTGCCTGCCTATATTTTGTTTTTGTTTACCCTCCCTTGTAGAAAAGCACATTTTAATTGCTTCCAAACTCATATTAGTAAACACATGAACCATGTGGTAGAATTGAAAGAGGTCCAAAACTGGAATATGAAAAATTGGGCAGAATTTTATCTTCCCAATTGGAACTATAATTGTTTCCCTGTTTTGACCATGAACATGCTGCAGACTCCCCTAAGAGCTCTCAGGTACTTTTCACATTACGGTGGTCTTCATAAGGTCACCACACATGCAAATCTAGCATCCCTGAGTACCATGGGTAGGATGTACCATCTGGTGTCATTAAGAACAAGAAAGCAATGTTCATTGGGGAGTGCACTCAGACACTTTATACTGCCACAGCTGTCTTCCTGCACTGTGGCTTCCTGCCATCATGGCTGCAGGAGCTGACATGACTCCAGGAAGATATTCATCCTTAGAAGAGCATGGTGTCTCACACACAGAGTCCCCTGCTACCTACCTCCCCCTATTCTCCTGCACTGGAGCTAGTCCTAGTATTTGGTAGATAAACTCAAATAATGATCAAGTCTAGGTAATCAGCATCATTTCTTTGCTTCAGTTTTAATCAGTCTTTATGTTCCAGATAGTTTATCTAAGCAACTCAATCGTATATCTTGCAACTCAGACACTGATGAGTCACACAGACACTAATTTGTGTGCGTGTGTGTGTGTGTGTGTGTGTGTGCGCGCGTGCTACTCATCTCATGACAAAGCCTTAGTTTTCTGACATCCTTAGGTCCCAATAATCCAATAATGGCTTGAACTTTGCAAGGATCTCATTGGTCAGGTATATAGGAAGAACATTGAGACACAGTTTCCTTAATTTTGTCTGTTTATCAAATATAAAAAAAATCAAAGATAGAGAACAGATAGGAATGATACTTTGGGATTTTTCTACTTTCTGAGTTTGAAATCTAAGGAAGTGAAGAAGCATCCCTTATAATGACAGTGCATGCACTGAAAAGTAAAGGTATTCACTAAAACATATTGGTGAGGAAAATGATTTGAAATTAAAGCATTCTGGTGTCTGTATTTTTTCATCCATGCCACAACATATACAATATGGTTTTTTGGAGAGACTGGCTATAGTTCTGTAAGATAGTGAGTACACTTTCGTTCTCCTTCTCCCTCCCTTACTCCTATTTCTCCTCCTCCTACTACTAAATGAGAGTCTAAAGCTTAAATATTAATCAAAGGCTTTATATGTTTGGTAATGCTCAATAACAATATGCGCCTACAATTAGAGGTGTTTCCCAATTAGCTAACCTAAATATAAGTTCTTACCCAGGACTGCTCTCCATATCTGGGTGGCTCTTCATCCTCCTACATCTCTGCTCTCCCTAGCTCCTCCTTTTCCTTTCCCTCTTCCTCTCCTTACTCCTCCCACCTTAGCTCCTCCTACATGTATTCTCCTCCTCCTCCATTTTGTCTCTTCCTTTTTCTCCTTATCGTTGTCCTTCTCCTCCTTTGTGCAGAAGATGGTCTACTTTTCCATTAGCAACTAATTAACATTAACATAAATTGCCCTTCAAACAAAACACTCACAATTAATTTCCATAAAATGTGCACCACATTTCTAATTTCTACTTTGAGTTCTATTGTGAAATAAGTGGCTTTAAATATAAAGAATGCCTTCGTCCAAACTAGAAGCCTTTTTTCCTCTGCTCATTTTGAAAATTTCAGGTGTAAACTAAGGACCTCATTCTTGCAGGTTAAGCATTCTGCCTCTGAACTACACAGCCCATTCTCTCTTCACTCATTATTTATACCTTTAATCTGGTCCTCACTAGTGGTCTTTCTCTGTTACTCAGCATTCCAGATGTTTCAGAAAAACAATAATATATTTTACTTTGTTAGTGTTGGATAGGCTTAAGAACTCAGCAAAGCATGTATTGGGTTATTTTGACTTTTTTAATGAAGACCATTGGTAAAAAATTTGCAAAGTGAGTATTGATGTTCATTTGACTTTTCAAAACTTTAAAAAATATTTTCAAACAACAGAAATCCAGTTACATTGGTTTGAGAGAAACAGGCAAGTGAATGTAATGTAAAATAAGCAAACTTGAAAATTAGAATTCTCTAGGTGTTTTTATTTAAACATAACTCTAGGAACACAGCATAAAAGATCAGCAGCAAAAGGAGGGTGCCCTTAGAGAGAAAGCAACATTGTTATTTTCTCTTTTTCTTTAAAAGAACAATTCTCTTATTTAACAGCATTGGTTCCTTATCTTTCAGTTTCTCCTTCCAGGGTCAAGGCTAAGATGGTCACTTCATTGACATGCACAATTGGCCATTCTGACCCATTACTGTCTTTCAAGAGGCTAGTCAGAATAAACTGGAGTCCCTTAGCTCCATATGTTAAAATTATTAGAAGGAGGAGCCCGATTGGTTTACTTAGGTCAGGGGTCCATATTAGTTCTTTAGCGAGAGGCAAAATAGTTACAAACTCTGTGTGAAAACACCTGTGCCCTAAAAAGCCAATGGAACTTGGTCCAATCTCCCAAGTTTTCTAGTATTTTAAAGCTCTCTAAATGTAGTTACTTTAGTCAGAAAAAGACATAGGTAATCAATGATTATATGGTTTGAATATGAACCCCTCCCATGAGCTAAGTACAGATCCAGTTAGTGGTGCTGATTGTGGAGATGATGCTTAGGAGAAGGAAATCGTTTAGAAGATTGTACTTTAAAACCCCCAGTCTATTCCTCTCTAATTCCTGTCCACCAAATGATGAAGAGCTTCCAATTCCTGTTCCAACAGTCACAATGCTCTGACTCACCTTTTGAACAGTAGGCATATAGCCACAATAAATGAGTGTTATCTCTGACATTGGATGCTAAGATAAATATTTTACCCATGAAGATTTTTGGATGAAATATTTGTCACAGCTATATAACATGAGTAATGATGCTTTATCTATGAGCCAGCTATTCCTCCAAATATGAACAAAGTCATTATAAGTTCTGTTATTCTCTCAATAGGCACAGAACTGGGTTCCCTGTTAAGAATGAACGTAACAAACCCAATCATTGCGAAGCTTTTGAAGTGGAAATTTCTGGTTGTGTCATGTGGTGAAGACTCAAGTGATGTTTTGATGAAGCAAGACCCCTGGGAAAACAGGTGATGTTTGGGGAGAGTATAAGTAGGACCCAACAGATAGTGACAGTGCACTTGCATAGCTAGCAATGCAATGCTTCATTGGTGTCTCATCTTTGCTGATCTTTACTTTGTTGAGAAAGGCACAGCAGAGAAGTCCTCCTGGCATTCTGGATGGTTCTGCTTACTGTGGTGATTTGGTGGAGACCTCAGTGTTTCTGCTGGATCATGCTGCCATTGCTCATTCGTGTTTAGTGATACTATTTGAATTGAACTGCTGGTATCTTAACACTACTGAACTGTACTGCTGGTATCCTGACAACATAGATTGGAATTACTCAAACACCCACTTCTAGACAGGACCACGTCTCCATTATCCAATTCACCACATTTTTCTCCTTGCTTTGGATGGTGTGCTAGAAGTTGAGGGAGGTTGACAATTTTGAGAACTCTTATTAAAGTAGTTTTTTTTTTAATCTAAGCCTGAAAGTAGTTTATAGTAAAAGTAATATGAGCATACATACATAATGGGATACACTAGTTGGTGTCATACTACAATGAAATCCAAAGCAGTTTAGGAGCTTGAGGAAACAATTCAACTGATATATTGTTGATCTAGAAATTCATGGGGGAGATTCTCAAAAGATAAGTCTACCAGATAGACAACTAAATGAAGCCAGAGCAGAGCCTAATAGATCTTTGGTACAAACATGTTTATAGGTCGTGAAATAAGACTTGCAGTTGGAATGGAGATGAGTATATAGACGGGAATTGGTGTTTAGGTTGTAGAACTAAGAAGTGGAGTAGAGCAAAGACATATTATGTGGGAAATACTTTTGATTTTATTATGTGAGTGATACTCAGTAGGCAAATGACACAATATAACTACTATTGATAGTCATCAGTATGGCAAGATGGAAAGATGAATTGAATCATTGATAACTGTTCAAGCTAATAACAGTGATGGTTTGAAGTAAGCTGGAAGTGTAAAGAATGAATGCTTAGATCAGAAGTATATACAGCTGTTATGTATAGGATCTGAGGAAACAGAAGACACAGGCACAGACCCAAGCATTTCATCTTGAGTCACTACTTGAATAGAAATTACATTTACAAAGACGAATCAAACAGGACAAAGTACAGGTTTGTAAAGCCTTTGGCTTGAAAGTGGCTTGTAGGTTCAGGAGCAACCACACACATCTTCACTAATTTGATTTAACAGTGAGTTATCTGCATTAACCATGAAAATTAGTAGAACACAGTGGCACTTCTATGGTATAAATAGAAATTAGTATGAACAACTATTACAAAAATAAATTAAGAACGTTTTAAAACATTTAAAGTGCTGCCTGTAAAGTCATTGTTAAAAATGCCATCGCTTCTGCAGAGTGTGTTGTGATTTATATCTATTTACAGATGCTTAGGAAATACTCATTTAAGGAAGGGAATGCATCTTATTTTACCTTACAAATTTAATCATCACAGACTTGGTTTATCTCTCTGTTACAATGTCTGTATCCTAATGATGTTTTCCACTGAAAAGGTCCTTTGTTTCAAAAAAGAAGGAATCATTTTTGACTTTGATTTTTTTTTCATCTCAATATCCCAGTATTTAATTCAAGTTGTTCTTGTGACCAGACAGTCCTAAGAGAATAGCATAGTGGACCATATAGAAAACTGTGAAGCAGGCAAATTCTGTAGTTGCTGCTCAGTTGGAATCAAATATAGACATTAGAGAATAAAATGATATGGTAAGGCTGGTTGTTCTAATTGTATGAGACATATATACATATATCTATCTAACTGCCAATCTGTCACCTATCTGTCTGTCTGTTTACGATCTATCTTTCTTTCTTTTTATTATGAATGAAATGAATCAATATAATTGTTAACTAAATTTTAATGTATGATAAAATATGAGGAAACATGGAGGTGGGGAAATAAGTGATATTGAGAGAGGATTTTAACTGAAGAAACTTAACATTTTGTGGGCTAGCAATATTTCTCAGCAGGTTAAGGTACATGGGACCAAACCTAATTGCTTGAGTTTAATATTTAGGATCCATATGGTAAAGGGAGGCAACAAACTTTTAGAAGTTGTCTTCTCATCTCCACATGTACCATAGCACACATGCATGTATACACAAACGGACACACAGATACACAGATAAACACACATACATACACAAATACTCGAGAGAGATACACAGATACACATATACACATAACAGAAATAGGCAAACTTATACACACACACACACAACATAGAGACAGGCAGACTGATATACATACACACAACAGAGATACACAGATATGTATACACACATGTGTAGGCACTCTTTCTCTCTCTCTCACACACACACACATACACACACACTAATTATAATGAAAATTCAGAAAGAAATCTACCATTTTGTAAGTAACTTAAAATTGTAAATAAATTTTCTTTTGAGTGGAGGAACTCTACATGAGTGTATAGTGCTCCTTATTTAGTTTAGTTAGTTAGTTAGTTAGTTAGTTAGTTAGTTAATGCTAACTCTGTCCCAGTCCCCACCTTGCAGAGTCCCTCCTCTATCCCCTTCACTTCTGAGCTCACCCACCCCAGAGCATCAGGTTGTACAGGATTAGGCACAGCCTGCATCCTGCATCCTCTCTCATTGTTGCCAGACAAGGCAGCCCTAATAAAGAACAGATTCCACAGTAGGTCTACATCTTTAGGGACAGCTCCTGTTCCAGTGGATGGGGGCTCATATAGAGATTGAGCTGCATGTCTGCTACACGTATGAAGGGGTCTCAGTCAAATCCATGTATATTCTTTGGTTGGTGGCTCTGTCTCTGAGAGGTCCCAGGGGTTCAGGTTTGTTGACACTGTTGGTCTTCCTGTGGAGTTCTTATCTCCTTCAGGGCCATCAATTCTTCTCCAAAAAGTTTCATAGAAGTCTCTGACCTCCAACAAATGTTTGACTGTGCATATCTGCACCTGTTTCAGTCAGCTGCTGGGTAGAATCACTCACTTTGATGCTTTGAGATGTTATAGTAGTGAAGAAAAATGCAACATCTTCCCCTACACTTCATCGATCAGGGGAGGCCCACAAGAGAATCAGACACTACAGGCGATTGTCAGTTCCCTAGTTTCCATCAGAACAAGACCATAAGGTTGTGTTGCTGAGGATTGAAGTATTGCAGGATATTGAGGAATTAGTTGAATGAACTGGAAGTTTCCTCCTCTCTGGACTATTTATCCCAGTGCTAGGCTTCTAGGATGAAAAAGTCAACAACCCTAGCCGATTGTGGATCTCATGAATATTCTATGTGGATTTCTGTTTGCCAACATATGACCACTGGTGCATTAGTGGCAGGACTACCACTGGGGTAAACAAACTCTTTCTGTTTTGAGGTCCCTTCACAGAAGGGAACTCATACTTAGTACTCTAAAAATTGTCAAATGTACATGAGTAGATCATAAGACACTAAAGGATAATCTGCTACTGTTAGTTTGCTAAATGGACATTGTGTCAAGATGCCTCTTATGTGTATATCAAAAAATTAGTGAAAAATCTCAGCTTTCATCAAAAAGCTTCATTTTCCAGTGGGCAATAATTAATACAGTCTCACAGCTGGTTACAATGTAGAGAACAAAGACCTGTTCAGTGCATGGCCTAAAATAGGAAACATATTTTCTGCCAAAGATTAATGAAAAAATATATATAAATTAACTTTGGATGTTCTCTCTGTGATCCAATTTTCAACTCTGAATATTCATATGTTAGAATCTATTCACTTATCTTTATAGTCCAGATTTTTTAAGTGTGAAAATATTATTGAGGCAAATGGAAATAATCTATAAGTCATTTCTGTGTAAACATGATGCTAGGTGTGATCATTTGTGCTGATACCAGTGCTAGGTAGATGGGCAGGAGATGCCTCAGGCTCACTTTTTAGCCAGCCTTACAGAGAGGACAAGCCTAGACCACTGAGAGACAAAGATAATACATCTTTCTTCACTACTATACCAACTCAGAGCATCACAAGTGAGCGAGTCTATCCAGCAGCTGACTGAAACAGGTGCAGCTATGCACAGCCAAATATTTGATGGAGGTGAGAGAAACCTAGATGAAGAATACCTAAGAAATGCTACCTGAGGTTGACGCCTTGTGTTTATTGATAAGTATTAAATAAGTCTCAGTGAGTTAACTGAATGAGTCATTAAACTTTCATAAAGTAAATGATTAAGCCAATGATTTCCACAAATATAATTTACCAAAGAAAACCTGGTTTTGAATGATCTTGAGTGTGGGTTAAGGAATCTTATTCCACAATAAGAATCACAAGTAATTTGAGAGAAAAGATTTGAGTGGATGGTTTTCAGCTGACATTCATTCTAAAGCCAAGAAAAAAGCCAGGCTCAGAACTAAGTGTTTTAGTTAGGATAGATGACAGAGGTTCTGGTTAGTCAACAAAATGATGGACTGGGTATTAGGACTGTCTTGTACCTCACTGGTACAAATTGGCATAATTATGCTCTAATTGTATTTTGAGAGAAAAGTTTTATTTTAACAGGAAGGGTGATGTGTAGGAGGAGCTAAGGTGGGAGGAGTACGGAGAGGAAGAGAAGGAGTAAGGAGAGGAAGAGAAGAAAGAGAGGAGAAGCTTGGTAATGAGAGAAAGATGGGGGAGACAGGGAGGCAGATGTTCACATATCTCCACCAGTCAAAGATAGTTGATATATCTAGGTTGGGTATTGGGTTACACCTCTGAGTGAGCAATACCAAACTTAAAAAGCCTTTGATTAATATTTTTAAAAAAGTGTATAAATGCAAAAAGGAAAAGGGGCCATGGGATAGATGTTTTCTAAGGGGGGGGAATGGGGAAGGGCTATGGCATCTGAAGTGGTAATAAAATATCCAATAAAAATTAAAAAAATAAAAAATAAAAAATAAAGAAAGGCTAATATTTTAGCTATGGAAGAGCAGGTAACCACCATTGCCTAATCGAAAAGAAGACATATTAAACCGAAGACTTTGTTTTTAAGATACCATAGTGACTGTTCATGAGATTTAAATGTTTTTCTGGGGACAAATATGTATTAAAAGCTACGAAATCTTTCTAAATCATAGGGAACTATTTGCAGCAAGCTCGAACATTTTTTTTTTTTAAATTGCTGAACATGTGGTTCATTCCTGAAACCTCAGCATTTAGGAAAAGGAAGCCAGAGATACAAAAACTCAAGGCCAGCTAAGCTAGGGTACATGTAAGTCCTCTTGGTGCCAGAATGGATTAAAAAACGATCTTAAAGGCAAACAAAACCACATGAAGCTTAAGAAGAAGGAAGACCAAAGTGCTGATGCTTAAGTCCTTCTTAGAATAAAGAACAAAATACTCACAGAAGAAATATGTAGACAAAGTATAGAACAGAGACAGAAGGAAAGGCCATCCAGAGATTGCTCTACCTGGGGATCCATCCCATATACTATGACCAAACCCAGACACTATTGTGGATGCCGAGAAGTGCCTGCTGACAGTAGACTGATATAGCTCTCTCCTGAGATGCTCTGCCACAACTTGACAAATACAGAGGCAGATGCTTGCATTCAACCATTGGACTGAGCATGGGTTCCCTGATGGAGGAGTTAGAGAAAGTACTACAGGAGATGGGGGGGCGGGTTGTAATCCCATAGAGGAACAACAATATTAACCAAACGGACTTCTCAGAGCTCCCAGGGACTAAATCACCAACCAAAGAGTACTCATGGAGGGACCCATGGCTCCAGCTGCATATGTAGCAGAGGATGGCCTTGTCATGCATCAATGGGCGGAGAGGCCCTTGGTCTTGTGAAGGCTTGATGCCCCAGTGTAGGAGAATGCCAGGGCAGGGAGGCTGGAGTGGGTGGGTGGGAGGGGAGATACCCTCATAGAAGCAGGGGGAGGGGGGATGGGATAGGGGTTTTCCAATTGGGGAAACTTGCAAAAGGGATAACATTTGAAATGTAAATAAAGAAAATATCCAATAAAAGAAAAGAAAAAATGCAAACGAATCAACCCCTTCCCCCAAAATTATGAAAGAAGGGGGAAAACATATTAATTACTTACTCAAACACAAAATTTGGAAACACTGTTAGATCTTTCCAGCCTTTTCCTCATATATGTATGCCAATGTATACATTTTGTATACTTTTGTATTCGATTTGTATGGCAAGCACGCTAGTGGAAGAAGTTTCTCTAGCATGAAACTGCTTTGAGATAAATCACCATTAAAGGTTCTCAGCCATACACTTAGGCACAAACCTGAAAAAGACCTTCAGTCTCCAGAGGTTAAGATCAGTCCAGGGAAAAGTAACAAGACTCATCTCATAGCCTGTTTCACCAGGATGAAAAAACAGGTGCAAGGTCTGCATTTCTGACTGCTTGGTGCCTTGTTATTATTGTTATGAATTGTCAGTGTATCAGGAACTCTACAGGGATTCAAGCTCTTCCTTGAGCCCAATCAAAGGATTAGTTTGATTCAGGCAGAGATTGAATCTGTGGAAAATTGTCCATGCTGAGTTCTATTAGGAAGTGCTGCTGAGTGAGATTTGTTACTAATAATAATGCAAAATTACAGGGTCTAGAAATGAGAAGACAGTAAACAAAATGATATAAGCCATTTTAATTATTAAATGACAGTGTCATAAATTATATGTCATTTATCATTGTCACACTGAAATACTGAAGAAAAATGTATCCGAATGAGCCACTCACTTGAATGGAATTCTGAATAATATATTATTGCAATAATTTTTAATATCTGACTAATGATTACATTGGACATTTTCTTAGACCACCAGTATCTATTTTTTTTTTTTTTTTGATATAGAGGTGGTATTGTTTGAAGCAGTACTTTATATAATCTGAAGAACTGGAAACTCTGGAAAGTCCCTTTTATATGACTCACAATTAGTGCTTAGCTATGTTATGATGAATTATTCCACTTCTAATAAAATCAAGGCCAGGTGTTTCCATTACCCTCCTCTGCACATTTTCCATCCATACTATTATTTCCTGACTAGCTCCCATTGTTTTCAAAGTCTTTATAATTTGTAAGTCAGATATAGCTTATAATTTCCCTTGATTTAAAAGCAAACATGTTTGGTAATTTTCTCAAGCCTTCAAAGCTTACTATAAGGTCACTATCATTTTATAAAAAAGTGTAAAATTTCAAAAAAATCCTTATTTTTAATACTTTATTTTACAAATGGCTAAACCTCCAACTTGCTTTAAAATAGCTGTTCAAAGTTATATGTGGGTTCCATCTATCTGTCTGTCTGTCTATCTATCTCTCTATCTCTCTCTCTCTATCTATCTATCTATCTATCTCTATCTATCTATCTATCTATCTATCTCTTTATCTATCATCTATCATTTATCTATCTATCTGCTATATATCTATCATCAATCCTTATCATCATCATCTATCATCTATCTATAAGCCATCTATCTCTCATCTATTTTTAATCTATCTATGAGCTACCTGTTTATCACATATTTATATATGAACTATCTCATCTTTTACATATCAGTCTTAAGTTCTTGAAATAAAAATTTCAACTCACACATAAATTTATAAAAAATGATAATTATTAGAGAAAACATTCTAAATAAAGTTTATTAATTGAGATCATTAGAGAAACAGATTGCCTTTTGTAATGACTTACAGTTAATCATAATAGCCACAAAGATATATATGCCATGCTCCGCTCATAGAATTATAGTATGCACATTTTAAAATCTTGCTCCATGCCAGGTTGAAATCTGAAGAAAATGTTCAATAATTAACAAATACAAATAATCTTCTCCAATTTTATTTTTTCCTTATGCCTTGATGTTCCAATGTGAGAAAATAATTGTGAACAAAGTGACTCAATGGTACACTGTTTAATTACATAATGTAGGAGATGGGGTTTGTGCCTCTTAATTGTAAGGTGCTTTAAGAAGTATGAAAAATAAAGAGTGTGAAGGTAAAGCTCTGATTTAACCATTACATTGTTATTCAAATCTGCTTGGGGAGGGGATGAGCTAACAATGCTGTTTAGGAGTGTAGGCTTGTGGTGACCAGTAATGCTTTTTCCTTTTGTGTCTGAATCACCTACAAAGATAATGGGGGGATTTTTCACGTCTTTTAAAACTCTTAAGGGAAGTAGAATGAAAGTAGACTAGAATAGAATTAAAAAGTGGCAAAATGTTATTTACAAAGAAAAATATACACAATATTATTGTACCATTGTTAAGTATGTCCAAAGCATATATATTCTAGAGTATCATCGATCTTCATTCAGAAGTTCAAAATAATATTAATAATAATCACCTACAAAATAGGACATATCACTTACTTTGCATTGAAAGAAAAATACTATATGTTAATTACTATTCAAGGCAGTAATTGGAGAAAACTTGGGAAAATGCAGTAAAATATGAAGGAAGAAGGAGGAGTAGGAAAAAGCTGGCATAACTGTTTCAGTCATATATGCTATAAGGTGTATAATAAAGGTGTAGTGATATACACTTTTAATTCTAGTACTCTGGAGGGAGAGGCCGATGGGTGTCTGTGAGTTTGGAGCCACGGTGGTCTATATAAGTTCCTAGCCAATCAGGACTACATGGTGAGACCCTATATAAAAAAAAATATTGTGTAACTTTGAAAATGAGACTTTAAAGAAAGATGAAAAAGTTACACATTGGCAACGAAAACCTGGTATTGTCTATAAATAATTTTATTGGATTTAAATATGAAATATCTTCTAGATTATTTTTGTATTTTCTCATTTATTTAAGGTATTTTATAGCTACAATTCTTCCGGTGAATACATGCAGAGATAATTTTCATGGGCACCGGGAATGAGCACTCACTGTAAAGACACATTATCACAAGTTTTTCTGATTTTTTTAATAAATAATTTTTCAAATTTTTATTTTATTTTATGTACATCTGTGTGATTGCGTCTATGGATCAATATGTAAATGTGTATGTAAAAATACGTATGCAGGTGCCCATAGAGGCCAGGCAGGGGTATCAAATTCATTTAAGCTGTTTACAGATATTTGTGAGTAATTTGATGATTATTAGAATCCTAAATTCCAGTCCTCTGCTGTACCAACAAGCATTCTGAACTGCTGAACCATATCTCTAGCATCCTTCCCAATAACCTACTGTTTCCGTTGCTCAGCAATCTTATTGAGTTAATCTTTTTCCTTTTAAATTTTTATTTAAATTATTTATTCACTTTACATCATGACCCCGATCCTCCCTTCTCCTTCCCCCTCCTTCCAGTCCCCCCTTACATACCCCTCTACTTTACCCACTCCCTTTCTCTTCACAGAAGGGGAACTGTTTTAAGAGGATTTTGAGTTTCATGCTGTCCACCTGAAATCCAGAACCTTTAACATTCTTTCTTGCATTTTTACACTTTTAAATAAACAGTATCCGGATGTGTGGGTGTCTCTTGACTTTTTCTCAAGAAACTTATTTATCCTTAAAGATCATTTTTCTTAAAAATTGAATTTGCATCCTATTATGCAATCTACAGGCACTGAGATATTTTAATCACAAAAAGAACCCGGAGCACTGATGACGAGCACCGAGACGACCCTCATTTAGAGCTGCAAGGTTCTGAGCAGCATATGACATTTTCCAACACATAAGTTGCTCCAGTGCTCCTGACTTTGCTAACACTGATGTGCTCATCGAGTTGCTCAGTTACATTACTCACAGCTAGGAAAACTGTGGTTCTATTTACAGCACTCTGGCTCCAAAGGATATTTGCTCTTTTTGTTTATTTCTTTTTATTGAAAATTTGAAAATTTAATTCTGGCTGGGCAGTGGTGGCGCACGCCTTTAATCCCAGCACTTGGGAGGCAGAGGCAGGCAGGTTTCTGAGTTCGAGGCCAGCCTGGTCTACAGAGTGAGTTCCAGGACAGACAGGACTACACAGAGAAACCCTGTCTCGAAAAACCAAAAAAAAAAAAAAAAAAAAAAAAAAAAAAAAAAAAAAAAAAAAAAAGAAAGAAAATTTAATTCTATCTCACATAGTATTTCCATATTATGGGTTCCCTCCCTCTACTGTTCCCAGTTCCTTCTAACCTTCCCTATCGTCCTCATGAATCCCCTTTTCGATTCTCATTAGAAAAGACTGGGCTTCTAAGAGATAATAACATTAGCAAAATAAAATATAATATGATAATACAAAAAAATCTCACATCAAATTTGTCCAAGACAAACCAACAGAAGGAAAAGAATCCAAGAGAAGGCACAAAAGTAACATACCCAATTATTCACATGCTCACGAACTCCAAAAACACTATACTGGAAGCCATAATACATTTGCAGAGGACCTGGTGCAGACCTGTGCAGGCTGTGTGCATGCTGCCTCAGAGTAAATGGAGGTTTGCACTTGTCAGTGTACTGGGCCTTGGTTTTTGGTTTCCTCTATACCCTATGGCTTTTATATGCTCTCTACCTCCTCTTCTACAGGATTCTCTGAACTCCTAGGAGAAGGATTTGTCTCTCTCTGTATTTATGCCTCTGTCTCTGTCTGTCTGTGTCCCTCTGTCTCTCTTTCTGTAGCTGTCTCTGTTTCTGACTATCTCTCTCTTTCCCTATCTCTGTCCCCACAGTCTGTTTCTCTGTGTCTCTGTCTTTGTTACTGTCTGTCTAACTGTCTTTGTCTCTGACTGTCTCTGTCTTACTGTCTGTTTGTAGGTGTCTCCCTTTCTCTCTGTCTCTCTACCTCTTTCTCTCACTCTCTCTCTCCCCCGTCTGTCTTTCTGTCTGTCTGTAGGTCTCTGACTGACTCTGTCTGTCTGTCTGTCTGTCTCTGTCTTTCTCTCTGTCTCTCTGTCTCTCTGTCTCTCTGTCTCTCTGTCTCTCTGTCTCTCTGTCTCTCTGTCTCTGTCTCTGTCTCTCTCTCTCTCTCTCTCTCTCTCTCTGATTCTGTCTCTGTCTCTCTTTCCCTCTGTCTCTGCCCGCCTCTGCATGTCTGGCTGTGGGTCCATTTGATTCAAGAAGCTTCTCTTATAATGGCTGAACAAATGAAGTGCTCTATGAATATTACAGTGACATTAGTAGTAATTTGGGAGCCATTTTATCACTTTTTTATGTTTGTTATGATTTTTTTTAAAGAATAGTAGTACTTGATTTTAAAACAATATGTTTACAGAAGTACCCATTGATTATGTATGGACAGCTATTATGACCAGCTATGGAATTAAACCTAGAGAGGCAAGAATGAATCTGGGTTTAGTACATTTGTACTTAGCCAGGTTGATTCAAACTTCTGAAGTCTCACCCTGAGCAATGTATTTTTTACATATTGAAACATGACTAAACTTTGGCGAAAAGTTTCCTTGTGATAATTATCATAACAAAGCTTAAGGCATGTCTACATCAAAATTCCTTTGCAAAGTACATGTCTTTTGCTGTGAACCTGTCACCTCTTCCACAGGAATGGGTTCTATTGAGTGAAACACTGCTCAGGATGAGGCCCTAGGTAGAAAGGTTTGATAATAAGCATAAGGATGGATTTTATTGACTTAGAAACATTGCTCAGAATAGGAGTCTAGGGAGCAAGAATTTGTAATAAGTATAATAGCCAGCTTTTTTGCAAAGTATTTAGGACTTCTTTCATTAGGATGGGTTATATTGACTGGTAAAAAATGCTCCAGAGTCTGGGGGATTAGGGCAAGGGCTGGCTCCACACAATAGCAAAAGATCAAATGGGTTAAACAACACCCATTTTAGACCTTTTTGGTAAACAGGTGTCAACTTTGTTGTTGAATTAAAAAGCCTGCGTATTAAGCAATTCTGGTTTTTCTAATTATATCTGCGAGCATGTGCCACATACCATTCAGTAGGCTAAATGTGGGCTTCTCAGTAATCCAAAAGTTCCTGCTTATTCCTGTTATATGTTTACTTTTTACATGTACCATTTCCTTTGATTGAACGATCAAAATAACCTTTCTTCATGGCTGGTGATGTCTGTTCTACACGATGTTCTTCTGGTGAGCCTCTTCACTGGGCATTTTACTTGACCAACCGAGCTTTCATTTTTGTCAGTTCTCTTTGAGATTTCTTCAGTATGTTTTTATTCATTATCAATTTCTATTTTTATATCACGAGCTAAGCTGACATTAAAAATCAGTCATCATGCTTTCTTTTTTGTGAAACTCTACTTTTTTTCTTTCCTTGTGAGAGTGAAATGATGGCATTTAATTATCAATCAATTAAGACACATTTTCTGTTCAAAGTCATTTTTTTCAGAATTTTAGTTTTATTGTTCTTAATACTATCTCTAGGACTCAACTTGAGCTCATTATTACATTCTACCCTAGGTCTTATGCTCACCTACATAGCAGAAAATAGAAGAATAAAGAAAATCTTCTTTTACAATTATGGTGTACCTCATTAAATAATGAAATTTTCCTTTAAACATCTAGCCTTATTTTAGTGTATTATGGCTAAATAAGTGTTTACAAATAAACCATGCTACAAATGACCAAACATTAAAGACATGAAAATAGGTGCAATTCTGTAAATATACATTTCCAAATATTTCAAGGACAGTATGCTATAATATTCCCTAGGGACTCTTTTAACCCTATGGTTAAATGTAAACATTTTCCATGTTCTACTTATTCAGACTATTACTAGGAACTGTTCAAAAGATTCATGCAAAGCTTTTGTGGTTATGTGAGTTAATTAATTTAGTTTTTTACTATTTCAAATACATTAACCCTTCAGTAAATTAAGTTTTTTTGTTATTAGAAAGAAAGCTAAATAGAAAATTATTCTAAATGACTAAACAGAAAGAAGTCATAGATAAAAATAAAATCAATTTTATTTTGTTAATTTATTCTCTGATTGTTATTCAAAGTGGAGCTAGATAATTCCAATGAAAACTATGAATATACTCTTTAGCTGTTTCAGCTTTTCTGTCAACATCAATAACATGACAAATGTTAATGCCTTATGGTTTATGATTGTCAGGCTTCAGGGTATTTATACCCCATCCCACTGTATATGCAAAGCCGATATATACAATTTTTATGCTATTTTCTTCATGTATTGATATTCAACACCATGAGATTCCTCTGAATGTTCCTTCACTTAGTGTTAGACATCCCAGAATTTTTGGTTTTCTTATAGTAATTATCTTTGTTTTTAACTAAACCAATAGGCTCTTTCAATTGATAATTACTGTAACACACAAACACGTGTTTTTTGTGTATATGTGTGTGTATCTGTGTCTGTGCGCGTGCGTGTCCAATTTGCTCATACTTGAGAAAGGCTAAATCTTCCCCTCTCAGCAATTGTTAGTTTCCTATAGCTTTTTGTCTAGGGTGAGGAGCCATTGAGACATTCACTTTTCCCTATGACCACACCTATTGATATTGTCATTGTTCAGGCTTTGTTTGTGCAGAATTTTCTATAAATGACTCTTTTATAGCAGATATTCTGGTATTATAGCCTTTGTAATTTTTATTAAACGATGTTCCTGAGCCATAAATGCAGGAGTTGGGAGGAAAGACTAGGCTTTGCATGATCCCTTGATATTTGCATTAATTCCTGTTGTGGTTTTCTGTGATGGTCTCCATTTGTAAGGAAAAAAACTTTTTGATTTGGGGTACAGGCCATCCTTGTTGTTTGAACTAAGGTGTCATTTTCTGGAACAATTGGATCTTAAGGTTCTGGCCATATTATCCTTCTGCCTCAGCTGTATAAGTACCAGTATTCTAGTATTATGCCATTCTGCCTGCTAAAATTTTTCAACTTAACCCTAAGATAATAGCACTTATAAAGATCTCCCCATGATCTATGTTAGTCCTGTGAAAAGCACTCACTTTCATAAAGTATCTGCTGTGAGGCAAAATCTTTAATTTTTTTTATAAGTAAAATAAATATCTTGAACTAAGAATTTTTACATAGTAAATTCTGAACAGGGTTTCTCTTTACCTAGCTCCTTCAAGATCCTCCCCATTTTCCCAGACTCATCTAACTCCATGCTTTCTTTTTTCTCTCTCTTTAGAAAACCAACAGGCAAATCAAAATCCAAACAAAACCAAAAGTAAAAAGCAATAGAAACATACCATTGTGTAGGAGCTCATGTGTGCACAAAATAATAAGGCCAAAATCAGAAACCATAAGATAAACCATCAGAAAACATAAGAAAAATGTAAAAAAAAAACCCAAAAACAAAAACCTAACAACAACAAAAAAAACCAAGCCCAACCAAATAATATGAGACAAAATTCTACAAAAACACCAGAGTTCTTTTCATGTTTGCCATCTACTGTGGGCATAGGAGGTGCTCTTAAGTGTGGTTTATATGTCAAGTAAGATTCTCCTGGAGAAAAGTAATCTTTCATTTGCCAGTGGTTGTCAATTAGAGATAGCTTCTTGTTAGGGATGGGAGTTCTTATCTACTATGTCCTTTTAGTGATGGGACCCAGGTAGGTTTTTTTTTTCTAATTATTTTATTCATTTACATTTCAAATAATATCCCCCTTCTGGTTACCCATCTACAACCTACCCCATCCCATCCCCCATCTTCTCCCTCACCTTTACCACCATGAGTGTGCTCCTCCACCCATTCACCCACTTTCACTTCGCCCTTCTAGCATCTTCCTACGCTGAAGCATCAAGCCTCCCTCCTCTCCCACTTATATCAGATGAGGCTATCCTCTGCTATCTATCTATCTATCTATCTATCTATCTATCTATCTATCTATCTATGTATCTATCTATCTATCTATCTATGTATCTATCTATCTATCTAGTCCTAGCTACATTCATGTATACTCTTTGGTTAATGGTTTAGTCCGTGGGAGCTCTGGGTGGTCCAGTTAGTTGATATTATTCTTCCTGTGGGATTGCAACCCCCTTCAGCTCCTTTAGTGCTTCCCTAGCTCTTCCACTGGGATCCCGGGCTCAGTTCAATAGCTGGCTGTGAGTATCTGTATCTGTATTGCTCAAGTGCTGGTAGACTCTCTCAAGGAACAGCCATACAAGGCTCCTGTCAGCAAGTGCTTCTTGGCATCAACAATAGTGTAGGGGGCTGGTGTCTGCAGATGGAATGAGTCCTGTCTTTCTTCTGGATAGGAACATTTCTGGGTTAAAAATTTTGAGAAGCATGGGTGGCCCCATCCCTTAACTGGGGGTCATGCCTATTTACTGGAGGTAGTCTCTACAGGTTGTATCTACCTTTGTTTGGTCTTTTGGCTAAAGTACTTGCCACTGGGTCCTGGGACCCTCTTGCTTTCCTGGCTTCTGGGACTTTCTAGTAACTACCTCCAGTTCCCCATCCCCGACTGCTACATGCTTTTATTTAATTTCTTGACCCATTGTACTTCTCTTCTGTACCTTCCAATACCTGTTCCTGAGCCCCTCCCCCTTCCCCCCCCTTCTTCACTATCCCTCCTGGGCCTATCTCTCCTTCTACCTCCTATGATTATTTTGTTTCTTGTTCTATGTAGAACTGAAACATCTACAATTTGGTCTTCCTTCTTAAGCTGAATATGGATTGTGTTTGTATTATGGGTATTCTGAGCTTTTGGGCTAAAATCCACTTATCAGTTGTACAGAGTCTATGTATTCTTTGAGTCCATATAGGTATCATTCCTGTTGTGTTCTTGGTGCCATCCTTGCCCTGTAATTCTCACCTTTATTCTGCCTGATGTTCCTCATAGCTCCCTGAGCCTATAATTTTTACCCACTGCAGTTCTTCTTGATTTTCCTACTGTCTTTCAAAAAGATAAGCATTTAAATTTAACTGTTTTGCTTTATTACTTAGTTTTATAAAGGTGTACCTTTTAACTGAATACAAAATTGCTTATCACTTTTGAAAGATATTATTTAAGTGGCCCAGAATCAAAATATAAAAATGAGGCCACAGTTGGTGCTAAAAAAATGTTCTGGTAGGGAAAGAACCATGGACATCTTACACTCTGCTTGTTCTCACCGGTGATGTAACTCACAGGGCTAACCTTAGCTGACCTTCTTAATTTCTAAATCATCCTTTAAGAAACCCACAAATGGAGTTACTACAGCTTCACAGAAGTCCAGTGGAGCCAGCATGCTGTCTGAAGCAATGTTCTCACCTCGAGCAGAAAGAGTGGTTTTTTTTTTTTTTTTTTTAATTGGCAATGATGGCTTTGATATACCCTCCTGCCAGTCATGAAAGACTTCACTTCATCTGTCTTGTGTTCTTCCTGCCTGCCTCTGATTGAGTTTATGTAATCCTGATGTGATCTCTGCCATTGCCTTTCATGAAGCCAAGTTCTGGCAGGAGGGGTCATTCATTGCTTTATCATAATACAATGATAACTTGTGAAATCTTTTTTTTCTGTCAAGCTGAGGTATTATCTGCACAGATAATAAAAATATTTTCCTTTAGATAACATTTCAGATATGTCACCTCATTAAACCTTTCTGAGTTCTTTTGATAGCTTGCAAATGATGCCTTGTCCACTTGAAAAATAGGGAAATTGGTATGTTAAAGTAAAACAGGTTGTCTTTCTATTGCAAGAAATTCTCCAGGATGGAAATGTTATTCTGAAGTAGAATTACAACTTTGTTTTTCTTTTCCATTAAACCAAGTCTAGACAGATTGGTTCAGGAACTTATCCATTGCTCAATAACTATAGAGGATAAGTATGTATCAAGTTTCCTACTCTTTTCCTGACACAGCAATAGTTCATAAAATCTTCAGCCTTAGTGAAATATTTCGCAGGAGAAGTATCACAACCCCTGTGTTTATATGGGACTCCTATTGATAAGAAGAGAGGTGACCAATCCATTGTTGACATACCCATTCATACAGATTGTCATATTATTCACATTAGCAGCATACAGATTCTAGAATGAATGAAATGACTGCAGTACCACTGGTATCACTTGTATCTTCCCCTGACATCATAGACATTTTTCATAGAAAATTTTAGGATGATTTAGTCACTAACTTGAATTTCTATCTCCTGAAACTTCCAATCACCTGGAAAGTACTTCTAACTCTTTAAGAACACAGTAAGCTTCTAACTAGCATTGTTCTGATGCACATCCATTTCCTCAGTTCCACAGTGGTTGTTCTAGCAGCTGAGGAAACACTGTGAGAAAAAAAATGCTTTCTTCTTTACACCCCAAACAAGCTATTGGCTCTGGTAACTTTGTCTTGGGTATTACGAGCTTTTGGACTAATAACTGCTTCTCAGTGAGTGCATGCTCATTTAAAGTATTTTATTTAATATATTGGGTTGCTTACTGTAGGATTTTAATTTTGTAAACATGAATATTGATACATAAATCAATACATATTTGGAAACAAAATTGATATAATTGGTGTGTTGTCATAACTGGTTATGAATCAGAGGAACGAAGAATATCCTCTTATTCTGCATTATACTCAAATATTGAAACAAATAAATCACGTCTTCTCTACATACATTCCTTTACTTATTTGTTTGCTGGAGATGGGTCTTACTGTTTTTCCAAGGCTTTTCTCAAACTAGTGAGTTCAATTCTTTTTAACAGCTCATCCAGCAAATAGTTTTTGTAGAGGAATTTTAGTTCATCAACATGACTTTTCTGGCTGGAATACAAACACCTGGTACACACCTTTAATCCTTAACAATGTAGGCAATGTTTGTAGAATGAAGCAACTGTGTTGGATAGTGATGTCTAACTGAGTAGCATATGAAATCAGAGAAAGAGATGAAATCAGAGAAAGATTTGACATAGTGAGACAAAGGTAAGATATCCCCAACTCTCAGGAGAACAGCACAGTAAAGAGAGTCTACTTAAGAGTATTGCAGGAGAGAGAGAGAAAGAGGCAGACATGCAGTCTAGTGAAGTTGAGTTTCTGTTTAGTTCTGTTCAGATCATTCAGTCAGTTGGGAGTCAGTGCAGTGAGTACAGTGCAGTGGAACTGAATTCATTTGTACATTAGGGAAGTTCAGCACAGGTCAGCAGAGGCAGTTGAAGTCAGAGAATAAGAAGAAGCCTTAAGATTAGAACAAATCAAGCAGAGCAATTGAGTGAAAAGCTTAGGGAAGCCAGATTGAATCAGTCAGCTTGGAGAGGAGTTTGAGCCAGAACAGCTGAACTGAATCAGCTAGGCAGAGTTCATAAACAGATAAATACAAAGGGTAAGCTTATTTAGTAGTAAGCCTCCATAATGACAATTACTTCAGATACTTTTACGAAGTTGAACTGGAGGTGTGCCCCACTGTGGGACTGTGCCTGTGTTTCACAGTGCCCTGTTCTGTTGATTCTTCATGATTTCCAGATTCTCTTGTCCTTTTGACCAGAAAATGAGGTATTTATTAAGAATGTATGTTTTGCCTTTGAAATACATTAAGGTAAAAAAAAAAGTGCAAATTAATAATGGGATTTATTTTTTTCATGTTTTTGGATGATTATATATTTTTGCTTAAGTTATCTATTTTTTATGTTCTACATGTGTTAACTACCTACCTATATGTATTAACCAATCTATAAATGAAATATCTACTTATTGAATAATGTATTTGGGTTTATTTGTTTGGTAAACTAATAGTTTTTGTTTGCTGCATAACTCTTGCCATTATAAATTACAATAAAAGTATAACTTGAAAATAATTTAAAGTAAATTTTATGTTAAAAGTTCTCGAGTCATTATGGGTATTGCTCTATAGTTAGAAAACTTATTTTTAAGAGAAGTAAAAATATATTGACTTCTATATTAATTAACATGGGAAGAGAGCCTTATTTTAATTTTAAAATTACAAGATTTTTTTAATACAATCTATTAATTTGGGAAAGAAAGAAAATATGGCTATAAAGAGGGGACAGGGAACGGGGGTAAAAGTTACAGGGAAGCTTATTTTGAGAGATGCCTCTTTTGGGTGTTGGGGAGTTCTTAGAAAACTAAGTAATGTCAGCAATTAAACAAAGGGCCTGAGAGACTGTGAGAGACTGAAACATATGTGTACCACTCTTCTTCAATGAAAAAAAAAATCTGACCAAGGTCATATAAGAACTCGGAAGAAAGAAAGAATTAATTTTAGCATGACAAAGAAAGATTTTGATTTCCCACACTGGGGACAACTTGAAGGAGACAGAACAGAGGTAGGAAGGGTAGTGTAGAGAGCCTTGAAAAGGGCAAATAGAAAATGCATGGCATTTTTGCAGTGTGTTAATAATAACAAGCATGACCTAGATTCCATGTGGTGTGATTTTATAATAAGATAGAGGCGAAATGTACAGCTCTTCTCCAGGTGCTAAAATAGCACATGCTCTTTATGTGAAAATTCTAGTATATCAAAAGTGAAATTTCTTTGTATTGGTATCTGCTATTTGCTATTGAATAATTTGTTACTGGTAATTAGTATTTATACCTAATAACCATAGCAACATTAATCCACTCAGAGGAGAACCCTGGGATGACTCAAAGGAGAGAAAGAACAAACCTGAAATATTTCAGAAAAAGAAATCATTTCAATTTCTTACACTGGATATACAAATGTGAAAGCATCAAGATTGGTTCCCCTTGATTTGAATCACTTTCAACCATGTAGTGAACTACATTGACTTTAAACAGCTCCTTAAAAAATATTTACTTTTTATTTATAAGAATGATTGCACATCTATGTCTGTGGCTGCCATCAGAGAATAGAGACTGATTTTCTGGAGCTGAACATTTACAAGTAGTTGAGAAGGGCTGATTTAGGTGCTAGGAACAATATTATGGTCTTCTAGAAGAAAATAAGCAGTTTTAGATGTCAGTCATCTCTGAAAGCCTCTCCAAGAATTTTGAGGCATAGACTTTCCTTCTTACCATTTTCTGAGTCTTGTACTCATGAGTGTCTGTTATCAAAGAAAAGTGTGCCCTCAGATAAGCACTGGACAAGGGTTCCCAATGTCACAGTGATTCATGTCTTGCACTTTCAGTGTTGTACATTTGCTCAGAACTTGTCAAATTTTGTATATGTGTATATGTGTATACACATACACATATTTGTATATGTGTATGTGTATCTTTATTTACTGTTTCATCTCAAAAAGTTCAACAACAACTTTCTGTAGTCGATATTTTCAGCTGCCATTTATAGAAACTTGAAAGCTTAATTCAAAGCTTTTGAGCCTCTCCTTGTAATTTCAGATTTCTGTGAACATGCTAATTTTTAAGGAATGATTGACAGTGCAGAGGAATTTTAATCCAGCAATATGGCTGCTCTAGCAAGGAAACATATTCAAAAATATGATCCAGCTGCAAAGTCAGGAAACAGCTATATTCAAAAGTGACTTCTAATTGAGGGAAAGATAAAGTGATGAATCAAGGAAAGATTTGACAGAATGAGTCAGAGATAAGATATGACCAATTCAAATAAGTCAAACAGAAAGGAGAGTCAAATTATGAGATTAGGGCAGAGAGTAGAGGAGGCAGTTTACTGGAGGAGTTTACAGAGACAGGTTGCAGAAAGAAAAATCTAGATACATGTTAAGACAGAATGAGTCAGAGAATGAGAAGGAGCTAGAAGGTTAGAGCATATTGCCAAAGTTAGTATGAGGACTGGCAGAACAATTCAGTCAGAAGCCAAGAGAAGCTGGATTGGATCAGTCAGCTTGTTGAAGGAATGAAGGCTAGAAGCTTCCATCCTAGGCCTTAGAATAGTACAGAGAAGGAAACTCTCTGGGCTCAATCCAATCCCAGTTTGTACAAAGCTTAGATATATCTCTCAGCTCAGCACATCATCAGAAGAAATAAAAGAGATATTTACAGACAAGACTTATGCATTTTCACTGCTTGGGAACTTAGAAGCAAGCAACAAAATGATGAAGAGCATTGTACAGTATGAGTCTTAATTAATTTAGTACAGCAGGAGCAGGAGCAGGAGCAGCAGCTGCAGCTAAATGGTGGTGGCAGAGTTATTTCTCAATGCTCACTACCAAAGTATCTCAATGGATTAATTTTATCAAGAACTCATTGTGATCATTGTTTTTGATTTTTCTTATATTTATATAATATGATATTGCCTAGAGAATTCATTAATTATTTTTGATAGGAGAAATACATTTTGCTTTCTTTCCATTGTTCTTTAAATTGATTCTTTGTTTTCCTTATTCTGAAGTCTTTCTAGATTAAGACCCAGCTTAAGTCTAAGATCCAGTCTTATCTTTGGCTACTCTGACAATATTTGCTTCTTTCCTTATTTTTCAATAACTAAATGCATTAACCTTCACTGGCAATCTTTTTATATCCCCTTTCCCTGCGACTCCATGAATGAAAGAGCTTGATTTAGTACATTGATTTGTTTATTATTTTAATTATAATATTCTTGGGAAAAATTGTGAGATCTATATATAAAATTTTTCTGCTCTGAAGGTACAAGAATATGATTTCCTGTCTAGTTTCTACATAAGGACAAAAAGGTAAGCTTTGAATTTTTTGTATGAAAAAATGTTACTTCAAAGGATTAAATTTTAAATTAATTCTTTGTAGTAGGAAGCCAGAGATCAATCAAAAAAGGCTAACAACATTTTTACATTAGCAATTTTCTAAGTTCAAAGTTATAAAATATACCAGTAGGGTCACGATAATATCTATTTTGAAAAGTAATATGCAATGTGTTTGTGTTAATTGTAACATTTATCATTTTTAAAGGTTGTAAAAAATAATATCTCTTTCTGAAATAATTTTCATCTGAGATAAATAACAAATTTCCTTATAAAGAAATTGTAATTTAAATAAGAAAATAATGTTTTCATAAATAAAAGAGAATACTTTCATTTCTAAAAAGAAAGCAAAACTCAATAAATGTCTTTCTCAAAAATAAAATGGATGTCTTCATTTCTCAAAAGAAACCAAACTCAATAAATATCTTTCTCTCATGTAATGACATTCATGTAATATAAAATCATATTTTAAAACTAGTAGAGATATTGGCATTAATATTTATATCAAGGTTAAAATTAGTATTATCTTAAAAATGTCTTTTCATGTCAGAAAGATGTTGGCTGACTTAATAAGCTACATTATGGGGTTGTGTATTCTAAATTTTAGAATTTTGACTTTGTCTCTTAAGAATATTAAATCTATGTAGGGAGGATTTATTTTTTCCCTGCATTAAAATCGTTCTTTGAATTTGCATACTCAGCAAGAGATTGACTAGAACCAGTGGGGTATTTCAAAGCCACTTTTTTGCCAAATATTTTTTCTGCTACTTCTCTAAAGGCTGACATGTCTCCGAATCTCTCTTTTATTAAGTCAATGTATATGGCATAAGTGAAATAACTTAGAAGCTGATACATAACACTTAGAGGGGACAGTAATAATCCAGAAGCAGTCTATCTTTATAAATATCTTCCAACAATATATCAGATTGAAAAATATGAGAGTCAGATTGTCAGAGAAAATCACTTGACAAATGGTTAGGGACTTCAGCTTTCACGTTCTTGACCTGGGTACTTGAATTACAGAGCTCTTTCCACATAAAATTTATGTTTTTAGTTCAACATTTCCTTTTTAATCTCTCTAAATGCTTGTCTCCAAAAAACCTATAGTTTTTATCATATCTTACTTGATTTTTTAAAAAGGAATATGTTTTCAATAACATTATTGGTGATAAATTTTGGTTAAGTACTATTGTACACTCCCTGTTTTGGTTTTGGTCTCTTCTGAACATCTAGGCCAGGGTCAAATATATATCAATTCTCTGGGGTTTATTCACTCCTAGTATAAAATGTTACCCACTCTAAGGAACAGACTATCAACTGTTTATGGGGAAGGATTATTAAAGATGCAACCATAGAGTCAGGTGTTTACCAACATGATTTGATATTACGAGTCCCTGAAGCAGTTAAAAGTTTTGTGTAACTTCCAGATACAATCTCCTAGGATTTCAATGATAAATTTGAATTTTCCAAAATGTATCCGCTGATTCTTTTGATCATGAATGATTCAAATTACTCTATTACAAAAAGCCTGCTAAGTAATTTTTGAGGAAAATTACAATCTATAAAAAAATTTAAAATCTGTTAAATAAGGCTTTAAGGATCATAGTAGAAATTTATTGTTTGAAGCTGATGTAAGTAAGTTTATACCTCATTCAAGCTACCCTGCATGCAAACAAATATACTTTTATTTTATAAAACCTGAATATAGAAGTGTCTTGTTTTCTGTGAATGCTAAATAAAGCACAGTGCTAATGTGGTATGGTGTAGATCTCGTATTGATTAAAAGTAAAGTCAGTTGGTCAGAGCTATATTTAAATAAAATAAGAAGAAAAAGAAAACACACAAACTAACAAATAAACATGCAACAACAACTACAAAAAGATTCCTTTCCTCTTGTATAAGTTAGATAAAACATGTGTGTTTGGTAAATATTCCTACTATGTTTTAGCAAAATTAAAAGAATATTTATTTTTCAAAGAATAGTTTGTAAGACATGTATGTAGGAAAGCAACCTGAATAATAAACCCACATTGTGTCAGGAGAAACATTTCTTCCAATAAATTTCCTTGGAGTAAATCCCTTTATAATGAAACCACGTTGGTCCTTTCCAGATGCAATAGAAAAACCAAAGTACATAGAGTTTGGTTATGAAACACATTCTTAAAAACTCCCTCAAGATCAAAAATAACAATATGAATAACTTCTTTGCAAAGTTAATACTTATAGACACAATTCTGTCAACTAAGTTCTTATTATAGTTGTTAATATCCAAAAGTGTCATGTGACATTAGACTTTTCCATGTATATTTTGAAAATTCATGACTTTGTTTGTCTATTTTATATTTACCACCAAGCAGGGTTTTATACATTAATATTTTTCTCCTGTTTGCAGCACATGCTATCTCCATGCCGTTTTATGATTGTTTTCTCAAGAATACATTAAATCTTCCCAATTTCACTTCCATAGCTATTTACTAGGTTGTATTAAGTATCAAACATTACATTAAGACTCCTGAATACTGTCATGTGTAACGCAGGCACTTGAAATTATTTTTTCTGAAGATGCTTGAAGGAGATATAAGCATTCTGTATTATGAATTTATTAAATCTATAGTCACCAGTTAACACTCCTCCCCTCCTATGTTCAATGAATATCTACTAAATGGAATCCGTATTTTAAAAAATTGAAACTAAAACAATATTTTTCTGAGTCTGGAGAGAAGATCAATGCTCCTAAGTATTCTTTCCATTGGCAAGAGTTGCTCCTGTCTAGAAGAGCACAAAGAATCTCCCTCTGTGCTTTCTGCCCTTTGTGGGATACAGAACAGTTGTGTCCAGAGATAACCCTTCTTATACCTTACTGTGTTGCTGAGACTGTTTTGAACTATTCATCTTTTGGTATGGTTACTGTAGCATCATACTTCTGTCACTTAATCTTCTAATAAATTTACTGCTTATGATTTTTTGATTAGTAATGTTTTCTTAAACAATCACTATATTTAAACAATTACTATATATTTTCCCTCTTTAAATAGCTACCTTTCATTCTCATTTATAAGTGGTTCTATTTTGAGCTACATTATAGCTTTATGATATATTGTCTATAGCATGCATACCATTTCTGTTCTCTTCCTTTTAAAATGCAAGGTTAAGACTAGTTTCTTTTATGCAGTCTCAATTAGTATGATTACATTTACTCCTGCCCACAATATATTTACCATTTATTTTGTGTCTATTATCTTTGTATTTTTTATTAATCCTGAAGCAATGTATTCTTCTGCCCATTGCAAACATCCTTGATGTTAGTCTTCCTTACAGCCTTTTCATTGCTGAATCTTGTTTCTTGTGCTCTGATTCTTGCCTGTTTTACCTTTTCTTTTAGATTTATCTTTAGTATTTTAGGTATATGAGAGTTTGCCCTCTTGTATGTTTGTGCATCACACAGGATGGAGCTTGAGTAATTGGTGAGCCTCTGGTGCTGGGAGTGAAATGGGGTCTTTTACAAGTGCTCTAAACCCCTGAGCCAACTCTCCAGCCCCTGTTTTCTTTCCCTATTCATTTATCTTCCTGTATCTTAAGTGATTGGCATCCACTTTCCATGCTAGAAATGACTGTGTCTTTATTCTTGAATAAAGGTTGAAATAAAGATGAAAAAAATATGGATTTTGCTTGTTCTAGTCTGCCCTGGAAAATATATTTGCTTTGATAGTCTTCAATTTCTCAAATATCTGCAGCTAGAGTATTTTTATTCACTTCTACCAACACTCATTTATACTAATTAAAAATAATTAAAAATAATTTTTAAATAAAATTAATAAACATATTCATATTTTATTTACTATTCTCTCATATCAAATTCTTAGCAATGATTTTAAATATCTTACCAATATCTTCTAACTGTAAATTTCCTTTCTCAGTGTTATTTTTTAAAACTAACTTACCTTATATTTACCTCAACACATTTTCAGATTTCAATGGGTTACATTCACTGTGTTTAGTTCTGAGATATTGGATCAGGGTTCTTTTCCAGAAAGGAGTATTTTCAGCTCTGTATGAGGGTGCTCCATCACATGAACTGAAGTTGTATATATTTTCTCAGACTTATATTCATGATCTACTTCCAGTGTAAAACATACTTACAAAATGCTTTCAGTAAAATAATTTAATACATCTTTGACAAATTTTTTAAAATAATTGACAAAGTTGGTAACATTTAAGTGAAAAATAGCACAGTAGAGATAATTGATGTTTTCATTTTCTTTGTATATACATTTTTAGCTATTTTAAAATAATAATGAAAGTTCAGAAAAATGTATTTAGGGTTAATGGCCAAAAGTATTTTCCCTGCCAGCCATTAACCTTCACATAGTGTGTTAATCCTAGGTCATTACTATAATTATAAGGCCAGTGTTTAAATAGCTTAGTTACACTAGTATATATGTTTTTGTTCTTAGGTGGTATTATCATAATTAGCATTTGTAGAAGATTTCTGAAAAATTATGATTAACTTATTAACCATGAAAATTGGTTGTCTAGATTATCACTCATTTTCCATTCACATTATTATAATTAACTTGCAAGTCCAGCTAGAGTAATGTAAGAATTGGTGTTACTTTCATTAATAAGCTTCATATTGTAGCTGAGTAGACTAGGATCTTACTATTGAATTGAAAAAATTTCTTATTAGGAATATTTCATTTACATGAAAACAACTGCAAGGCTACAGTTCTGCTAATCCCAAAAGGAGCTGATGTTAAAAGGAAAGGTGATGGTTTGTTTACAATATTTTGTACCATGTGCTCCAAATAGAATGTCTTATGTTGGAGCTATTTTTGAAGTAACTGGTGCTGGGTCTCTGATTTTTTTTTTTTTTTAAGATTTACTTATTTATTTTATTTTTATTGTATGTGAGTACGACTGTAGCTGTCTTCAGATATACTAGAAGAGGGCATCAGATCCTATTACAGATGGTTGTGAGCCACCATGTGGTTGCTGGGAATTGAACTCAGGACCTCTGGAAGAGCAATCAGCACTCTTAACCACTGAGCTCTCTCTGATTGGGTTTAAACCCTAACTATCATTTCCATTTTAACAGTTCTAGCAGAATGAAGTCAGAAGAGTCACAATGCAAGCTTTTTTCTTCCAGCCAGGCTACCAACTGGGTAAAGTCTGTATAATGGTGGTTATTCTTTCCCTACCACCTCCCTCCTGTGGTTCTATGCTTTCCTTGACCTCTGTAGACTCATAGTCACTAGCCGTTTATATTCAGTCGAGTTTTCTCCTATCCAAGGCAAACCCTAGAGTTTCTTTAATATTAATAATGAAATTTTATTTTTGAACCATTCTGTATCAAAGGAGTTAACAATGTGTTCTATTTAATTAAATAGCTTTCATAGTCCATAAACAATCTGGCTATAAATAGCTTTAAACATAAAGATATGCTAACTACAAGCCAGGTATTTGTTGACTAGTTTCTTCAGATATCCTTTGTGCCATGTTTGCTTTTCAGATTTGAAAATCCTAAAATAGGTAATCCTAAAATACTAAAATAGGTAATTATCCTATGAAAATTACAAGAAGTTGATTCTGGTAAAGACATCAACCCTGGTAACAGTAAGAAACAGGGTCAGAGATGTTATAAGTGCAGGTCACAGGGATGGAAATCTTATGCTAAGATTGCTTCAAAATTATTTCTGATTTGATCTTGATATATTCATTTTTTAAATAAATGAGTCATGTAATATTTAAGATTGCCAGACTATTGGCTATTCGACCTTAAACCTAATAACTCACAATACTGTAAATAGAACCTTTGCACAAGGAAGGTACAAAAATTTTATTTTAGTATAGATCAGCAAATTTAAAATCGGAGGATATTAGCAGAAATCTTGCTTTTTACTTCATGGTTTCTGTGTGAACAAGGAAATTATGCAATATTTCCATTTTATATTTACATAATTCAACATATTCACATTAATCAGTAACTAGATGATAATTTACAAATCATAATTAATTTATAATTAAAACTATTAATGTCAGAATGAAAAATATGGAGTGAAATGCTTGCTATTCTACAAGGGTGGAATGTGAGGTTTCTTACCCATGGCCACATAGATTTTTCAGAGGAATTGAGCCTTTTTCTCCAGAGTTAACTAAGCATATGCTAAACACATGCTTAGTTATGCTAAGCTTATGTGGGGAATGAGTTAATGTGATTAATTTGGGGGAAGGGCTGGTGAATATTTTAGATTTACCAACTTTGCATGAGTTTTTAACAGCATAACAATAGTTAAAGTTTTCCTTTTGTCAGTAGTTTGCACTTGAATGCCATGATTAATACATACTTTTGTAGAACTGTATTGGTAAAAATAATTTAGAGAATTGCATTTTTTGTAGTTTAATTTATTTTGAACATCTATGTTTTACATGCTACCAACCCCATCATTATCTTTAATCATCAGACCAGATTACTTGATGAAACACTAAATAAATGATATGCTAACATCATAGGTTGAGCAGACTTGGATTTTTTGCAGCCAAAAACTCAAGGGATGTAATGAGTAAAGGGTTTCTTTGGTCATCATTCAGAACAAATGTTTAGTAAATTCCAATAGGTAACTGATCTGACTGAAGGCTTGTTAGAACTAACTATGCTTAAGTCACAACTATGGAGAGTTAGGAATTTTGGTTGGAGTGATGATCCAGGCCATTTATTGTTATTTATGGGATGGCTAGCATATGTGTACAGATGTTTTCAGCCTGAAACTGTCTTCTAGTGGTTTCATTGCCTGGTTGTCAGTATGTTTGTCATGTTTTCCCCATTAATTTTGGCCTCCTCCAAGCCTCTGTAACATCTCTAGTATGCGATTTCTTCTGCCACAAAACTATCCTTGCCCTTCTACCTGCCTTAGTCAGTTTCCAGAGAGAGCTGGGATTATTAAATCCTGAGCATTATCAGGCAAACTCCAGAGTGATTGGTGCTCTATTCAACTCCTCTTCTCATCACACTGTAGTGCAGTCTTATCTGGACTCTTCATTTTGTTCTGTTTGGACAGCAATCAGAACCTTCCAGGTAATCAAGCTACTATTTTATAATTTTGAGTAAGCTCTTTTCCCAGAAAAGTAATAAGTATTGGGAGAAATAACCATTAATTTTTACATCTCCTTTCTATATCTTTTTTCCCGGAAGAGGGTAGTAGGGTATAGTTGCTCATCCATTCCAAGTGCCAATTAAGGCATGCATTTGAAACTTAACTGCCTCAACTGCTTTCATGTCAAGCATGAAACTACTTTTCTTTGTCAAGTGACTTTAATATATATTATCACATATAATTTATAATGTATTTAATATAATATATTAATAAAACCCCTTAAATTGTATGAACTTATGATTATAGATTTGAACCATTATATCTAACAAGTTTGAATTGTATGAACTTATGATTATAGATTTGAACCATTATATCTAACAAGTTCGGGATGCTTTCTAAGAATAAGAAATATCCTGTCAACCAAGAACACCCAATTCTAACCTAGTTAATTTTCTGTAGTGGATACTGAGTTGCTTGAACCTGAAAAATAGCCATTGTTTGCTTTCATGTATTTGACAGATATAAAGCCTCACTAAACTCCAGGCAATAACACAGGCATAGAAAATGAAAACACCCAATGTTTTTGTAAACTACATATTAGCACTGCAAATGAGTCTGTTGATCTGAATAACTTTTTCCACAACACAATGATGACTCAAAGAAGTGTCCTCTTCATTACTGCCTGGTTCACGTGTAAAAAGTGGGACACTTGCGAAGAAAGCCCCATGTTTTCACTGATATTACCACCATTTAGATGCCCTCGACCAGCATTTACAATTATTCTCGGTTAAATATATGGAACATCTACTAAATATTTTTCTTAAATTGTTTAATGAATAGTTAAAAGTCCTTGCCTATTGCCTCTAAACTAACTGCTCAGCATGGCAACAAGTAGCAAATAGGGGACAGGAAAAAGGTATCAGTATTTGCGTAACTTACTACTGACAATCCCTCTATACCTGCCACAGAATGGGCACAGAGATGCTATGTATTCTATTTCACAGTTCTGTAGGCCAGTTAGTCAAAGAATAACTGTCTATAATTGAAAGTTACAATCGTGTCTCTAGTCTTGCCAAAATATTCACAGTTTAAAGTGCTCAATAAATTCTCAGTTTACAGTATGAAAATCATTTAGTTTTTATTTTCAGTTAGTGATTGCTTTTAGAAATAAAAATTATCTCTGATAACTACAGGAGCATTTTCTTAGTATTACTTATTATAGTCTAAATTCTTTGGCCTTTTTTTAGTGCTGGCTAGATTTAATATAAATAAGTATGTGTGGGTATATTTTCTTCAATTATAAACAGTTATGTGAATATTATTTTAAATGTGTAAAAAGTAGATTCTGCAATGTAATTGTTAGCAGTAGGTTCTACTACTTTCCTGGGTCTAATTTAATAAATCATGTACAATTCAATGTATTTACTTTTGATAGCATATTATAATGTCTTTTCAGAAGAACAAAAGAATAACAATATAAGGCAAATTAGTTTCATGTATTTAAATCATTTAATTATTGAATTTTCTACAAAATCATTAAATTAGGTCTATGAAAATGTATGCCCAGTTATACACACACACACACACACACACACAACTCAAATATGTGCATATATCCTACAATAATCAAACCTAACTTTCCTTTGAACACACAAGGAATTAATCCATATCTTTAAAAGAAAGAAAAAAGATCATGGTGAACTCCATTACAAAAGTCACATTATTCTGACATAAAATAGAACTTGACATTTGGCCTAATTATACTTTTCAAGTCTTTAATAATCTGCTTATCATTATGGATATTTAAATAAAGAAAACTTTTGATACCTTTTGCCCTTTTACTGTTCCATAGACTTCTTAGAATTCAAAAGGAAATTAAAGTTGTTTCAACTGGAAGCTTTAAGTGATATGTGAATAATATATAAAAATGTTGAAACTTCCCTGCCCATGCTTTATTAAGGCTACATTTTATATAAATAAAAGCATCTCTTTCATTTGCAAAATGCCTTAAGGGATTCAAGGTAGAAGTCAGTGGAAGTTTACATTTTTACCGATTTGACCAATTATATTATTCTTAAAAATTTAGAGATTTTCTTCACCCTCTTGGTACATAGAATTTATTATTGCTTTAATGCATTTCTAGAAATCAACATGTAGGTTTCCTACCAATGATAAGATCAGTAACTTATATTGAGTGCACAAGGAAATATTTCATTTAATGTGCCAGTTAGACAATTAATTAAGTTCTATAAATTTGGCTTTGCACAATTCTATGACAATTTAAACTTCAATATTTGTATAAGAATTATTGAACTAAGATTAATTTTTACCTTCTTCTGTTCATATTCCTAATTTTTAAATTTTACATTCTGACAACAGTTTTCCTCCCTTTTCTCTTTCCAGTCCAACACCCTTTCACACACCCATAATCATGTCCTCTGTTTGTCTTCAGAAAAGGGGCAGCCTTGATAGATACCACCTAGACATGACATATTAAGCTGCAGTAAGACCAGGCACTTCCTCCTATATTTAATTTTGAGTACATGATTTTATTATATAAAAAACATGCTATAAAAATGTCAATGTGATATATTTTAATAAAATAATAACATATATGTGAATATCAATAAGATGCTTAGGTTTTTAAATTACAAAATAATTATTTAAACAACAATATAAAATAAAGGTAATGAGAACCTTGCTTAACTTGGTTGAACTCATCTAATATAAATTAAAGAGTGATTTTTTAAACAGTGTAAACTAAATATAATTATTTTTGTCTACATTGTCCATAATTAAAGTAGTTATAATTTTTCACTAGTTTTAATAAGTATACATAACAGATTAGGACTGATGTATACTTTTCTCTGTTCTATTTTAATATGAAACCTTAATGCCCTGGAAACTCATCGATTCCCATAGTTTAATATTTTAAGTTTCCGATTGCATGCACCCACACTAACACCGAATTATTAGCTGTATTTTGGTGCCTTGCAATTTAGTTAATATGAAAACCCATATTAATGTCAAACATTAAAATTACTCTTACTGTCCTCTTCAAAATCTGAAGCAATACTTTCCCCTACCTATGTTAGTTGGTCAATGAACCTATGAGTCCCCACTCCTTAAGATGTAACATCCCTAAGATTATCACTAATTTCTTATTCAGGATATCTATGTAGTTAAGATATAATAAGTTTATTTTTAATGCATTTTTTGAAGTTTATTTCTAATACCTAATTGAAGCGGGAAATTTTCCCCAGAAGTTGGGAGGAGCTAAGGTGGAAGGAGTAAGGAGAGGAAGAAGAGGAAGGAAGATGAGGAGCGGGGAGGCAGAGATGTAGGAGGGATGAAGAACCACATGTATCAAGAGAAGTCCTGGGTAACAACTTATATCCAGGTTGGTTAATTGGTTAACACTTCCAATTGTGTGGGAATCTTGCTATTTGAGCATTACCAAATATATAAAGCTATTGGATAATCTTTAAACATTAGAGTCTCATTTCTAATGTGTACCATGTGGATGGCAGGATGGTCTGGGCTGATTGGTGGTGGCCTGAGCCAGTGGCCTGAGCTGAGCAGCAGTTACTCATGGCCACAGGCCTTGTCTAGTCGGGAAGATGGTGGCTGATTAAGAACTGCAAAACCTACTTTCAATTTTCACTTATTTTATTTTTTTAGTAGCAAAATGGCTTTTCAAATTAGTATTTCCAAATTGTGTACTTTACTATTTGAAATTTTGTCAAATCAATGTTTATGATTATATTTGAAATCAATATATGTTTAACTCACTTCAGTCTTTCAAAAGAAAGACTGGATTTATATTACTTAATGTTTCTTTTCAACATTAAATGTCCTTTGGATAGTAGTTATTTAAAAACTATACTTGAATGAATACTGACTAAAGAGATACAACATTCAATATATTTGCAAATTATGCCACTCCACAGATGTTAGCATATTACAGATATGTATACATATGTATACATACATTCTACATAAGACAATACCTCATGTCTTGCTTTTATTTCTCTGTTCCTTGTGACATGTGCCTAAGACATACATTTATTATTAAATTGTTGGTGCCTTTTATGTTCTAAATAAATGTTACATTATTTCTGACAGTTTCTTTCATTCTGCAGGAAAATTCAAACTTCATATCCTTTTGTATTCTTCCAAATTATTTTTATCATACTCTTCCTCGAGTGGCTAGTTATGTAAGTGGAACACTCTGCTTCTGATGCCCCTCTATGTGTTTATGTGTGTCTTGTTAATGATGTTTGCTTTGGATTGGAATCATAGGTAGATCGGTCTAGCTACCAATTTTATAACCAAGATTGACCTTGAATTCCTGGTCTTCACTCCTACACTGCCTCCAGAGGGATTATAGGCATCTGCCACTATGCCTAACTCTCTATGAATTTTGGGCCAGAAGAGGTCATCTTCAACTATGCAGTGTGTTTAAGGCTTGCCTGGTATACATGAGATCTTACCAAAAAAAAAAAATAAATAGAAAAAGAAAAGAAAGAAATGTAATTTTCTCAAATGTTCTTGTTATGATATCTGAGTCATTAACCTCAAACTTCTTCAGTTAATAAATTCCTATTCCCAGATAAGATAACTATAATCTTCATTTTCTGCTTTTACTTAAATGTTTAACTATTTGAATAACAACCCTGAATGATTTTTAAATATTGGTACATTTACAAACTCTCCTGCACTTAAGACTCAATGAACATTTAAGGAGAGTAGATGGAAATATCATAAGACCCAGAGGATCCTGGAGTATGCTGTGAAATTCTGCCATTAGTAATCTTAAAAGCTACACATGTAAAATTCATCTATTATGACTGGCCAGAAGTGAGCTGAACAAGGACAAAACTGATGGACACACCAAAGTGGATGGTGAAAATCCCATGAAGCTTCACTATTATTACATACATACATACATGCAAATGCACACATGTGTGTGCATGCATACACACACACACTCAAATAACTATACAGAATTTTGGAAATCTAGGAACAAGAGAGTTAATGTTTTCCAGGAAAAAAACACACCAGTTGTCCTGTGGCAAATAGTCAGCACTAAAAACATATATATGGGTAGTATAATATGGACTGACAATGTTATATCTAGAAAAAAATTATACACACACACACACACACACACACATATATATATGTGTATAATTCATATATATATATATATATATATATATATATATATATATATATATGAATGCAGTAATAGTGAAAAAGAGGCTATGAATTTGAAAGAACATTTGAGACATAGTAGCATTTGAAGGAAGGAAAACAAAGGGAGAAATGCTATATATACAGTCTTTAGAAATAAAACCAAACATAAAATACATTGAGCTTCCATTAAAGAACATTGCATCTTCATAAGGTACTCAGAGATGGTGATCCTTACAGGGCAATATAGTGGAGGGTATACTGCATAAACCAAAGCAATAACTTCCCCATAGTTTTAAAATTTATTCTCACCTCAGCCCTAAAGAAACAGTTCTGCTCAAGTAAAGAGCCTATTGTAAAAATAACATCATGTTCTTCTAGGCTCAGTTACTTCATCAGCAGAACATCAGCTTCAAAAGGCTAAAGTAAATTTAAGGTTTTTCTAGACCCAGTTACTTTTCAAGACATGAATCATGAATCCTCACAGTTTACTAATTGCCAGCAGTCTATATCATCTTCCAGGGAGATACATGCTAGCTTATAGCGTGGACTTTTACATGAAAAGAGCTATCCATTGCCTTCTCTTGCCTTCTCTTTGACCTGATTTTTTATGTATCCTCCTCAGCATTAGTCTCTCTCTCTCTCTCTCTCTCTCTCTCTCTCTCTCTCTCTCTCTCTCTCTCTCTCTCTCTCCAAGGGAGTAGTTACATGGGTTCAAAAGTGCCCATGTGCCTGTCAGTTCGGTTCGACTTATTGGGGTAGAAAAAGCTCACTTGAACCCAGAGCTCATTAATTCACCTAATGTAGCTAGCCAGCTTGCTCTAGGGGCCTCCAGTTTGTGTCTCTGAAACAGCGAGAATACAGACAGGCTGCCCATGTATCTGCCTCATCTGTTGGTGCTGGAGATCCATCTCATTTTCACACTTAAACAGCAGTCGTTTTAACTCATGAACCACCCCTGAAACCCTTAATGTCACTGTATCACTGAGGAGGTCCAGGAGAAGTCATAGAACTCTGGAATGGAGAAATAGTATAGATTTTACAAGTGGACTGGAAGAGAGTGGGGATGGAAGCAAGAGGAATCAGGCAGTGGGTGGGGGGTCATGGCTGCAGGTAGAGAGGGCAAAGAGACATGACTAGAGTCCGAAGGCATTTGGAGGTGATGTGAAAACGTAATGCAGTGGAAACTTCCTGCACTGAAGAAGAGTGACTCTGGTGAGGACTAAGTAGTGGGGTTACAGAGCCTGAACTGGACATCTTATGTAATCAGGAATGGCTTCCAGTGGTGGGACTGGAACAACAACCCATCTACAAAACTATTAGGCTAAAATTTGTCCTGCCTGCAAGATGTGCTGGAATAAAGGTGGCATAAAACTTATGAGAGCAGCCAACCAATGATTTATCTACTTGTAAGCCCACACCAGGAAAAGAAGGCCATGCTTAACACTGCCTGGATAGCCTGGAATAGGAGACTGAATAGCCCTGGGATCGAGGACAGAGTCAAACACAACTATCAAAAAAAAAAAAAAAAAAAAAAAAAACCCAAAATGATACCTAAAGATGTTCTTTTATACTCATAGATCAGTGTCCAGACCAAGCATCATCAGAGAGGCTCACCAACAACTGGTGAGATCAGAGGCAGAGACCCATAGCCAAACATTTGGAGCTCTTGGAAGCAGCAGAAGAGAGGAAGGAAGAAAAAGAATTGCAAGAACAAGTGGGGTTGAGGACACAGGGGTGAGGGGGTAGACACAGTTCAAAGAATCAATAATTATGTTTCATAGGAGCTCACGGAGACTGAAATGTCAACCATGGTGCCTGGATGAGTCTTCCCTACATGTTCTGATATATTTTATGGTTGTGTCAACTGATCGTCTTGTGAGTCTCCTAGCAATGGAGTGGGAGTGTCTCTGGTTCTTGGCCTGCTCTTTGGACCATTTTCCTCTTAATGGGTTGGCTTTTCAATCTTTGTACAAAGGATTGTGCCTTTTTATTCTAAGTTTGTTTGATATACTTGGGAAGCTTGACTTTTCTGAAAAGAAATAAAGGAGGAATAGATTTATGGGAGAGGGAAGGGTCTGGGAGAAGTGGAGAGAGATGAAACTATAGTCAGGCTGTATTGTACAAGAGAAAGATACATTTTTTAAATGATAGAAAAAATAATTTATGTTGTGTTTGTGTGTGTGGATGAGTTTGTGCCAGGGCATTTGGGTAAGTAGAGGTCAAAGGACTACTTACCAGAGCCAGTTTTCTTTTTCTATTATGTAGACTTTGTGGATCCAACACAAGTCTGCAAACTTTGCAAGAATGCTTGATCTGATGAGCAGTCTTGCTGTCTTCATCTCTCCATTTTTAATGGCTATTACCATTACTCAGTTTCTTGCAAATAGAGTATTCCTTGTTTTATTAGCACAAATTCTATTTGACTTCCTGTAATTTTATTTTAGTTTTTTCTTTGAATGTTAATGCCATGGGTGGATAGTTTTGCTAGTAGTATTTCTAAAATAATTTCATCATACCTTTGTTCTGCATTCTCTCTTTAATGTCTTTTCTGTCCCAACTTTGATCCTAACAATTGTACTAAGTCACATTTTCCTATTAGCTATTTGTTTCTTGCTGTTTCCTATAAATGACATCCTAGCCTAAGATAAGGTGCTGGTTGGTTTTGTAATTTGACTCAAACCTAGACATATTTTTGAAGAGAAAATTAAAGAAGCATCTCCATTATACTGGCATGTAAGCCATTCTATAGGGACACTTTCTTTATTAATTATTGATGTGAGGTTCCCAGATCATTATGGGTTGTGCTGTCACTGGACAGGTGGTCCCTGGTTTTATAAGCAAGCAGGCTGTGGAAGCCATCTAAACCAACCCAGAAAGCAGTTTTCCTTCATGCCTTCTTCTTCAGTTCCTGCCACCAAATAATTTTTGAGTTCCTATCTTAGCTTACCTCAATGAAATGCGACTCAGAATATGTAAGCCAAATTAACCGTTTCCTCCATGGGGTACATTTGGGCATGGTCTTCATCAGAGAAATAGCTGGTAGTTGCTTCACTGCTCCATACTTCAATGATTTACATTCTCTTTTCTCCCCATTTTGTGAGAACTTGTGGAAAAGTTTTCTTCTGTCACATAAACACTACAGCTCCTCCACCCAATAAGTCCTATTACTTCTTCATCAAATCTCACCGTCTCTCACACATTTGTGAAAGTTTCTGGATGAAATTTTATTTCCTCCTAACATGGTTACAATTTTTCTTCAAATAATACCAAAAAAAAAAAAAAAAAAACCTTATGTCACAATTCTTGTTTTTCTTTTTTTTCTTTTTTTTTGTTTCGTCATGTTGACTATGATTTTTAAAGTGATAATATGTGTGCACTAGTCTTAATGTAGTCTTATCAAATCCAACACATTAAGTAAATCTGGACTTCACAACTTTCTATTTAATACAAGAGCCATATTTGCAAATAAAGTCACACTTAGAGGTAGCAGGAATAAAATTTCAATAGGCTGTCTTGATGGTCACAATTGCGTTCATAAGTATTATAAACTAATGGGACTGATTTCATCACAGAATTTTGAAGCTCTGCAGTTACCACAAACAACATTATCAAGAATGCTAAGACATTTCAACAACAGAAAGAAGCTGTAGCCGTGCCAGAGACTTGCTGTTTGGAACCAGTGTTCTTTACAATGAACAAGTGCCCTTTTTAAAGAAAACTTTTGAAACTGGTAGTTGATTCTTTAATTTACTAATGCTGGTGTTTTCTTTTGAAGAGTTGGCATGAGGTAAAGGATGCTTTCAGGAGTACAACTTTAAATTTTTTAATCATCTTTTAAGGATTTCTTTCATAGTCTGAGAAAGTGAAAGCTATGAAGAAGTTGTGAAGTTTTCTGGTAAATGTAACTTCGTGAAAGTTGATAAGACACTAAATACAAGGTTGCTGTGGGAAGAAAGGCTAAAATAATAAGAGCCTCATACCAAGAACAAACGAGCAATGTCTACTCTGCTTTCATTACTTTTGCTCCCGCTGACAGAGATAAAGTTAATTATTCCAAGATAAGCAGAGAAGTCTGTTTATTGAATGTGACATGCTAGATGCAATTCTGGATTGCAGAATATTGTAATATTAGAGATCAAGGAACTTTTAATGGGTATCAAATGCAATGTTTAATTGAGCCCATTTATTATACACGTGAGCTGTGTGGAAGATTATCCTAAATCAAAAGATTAGCAAGCAGGGTAACAATTAAAAAGTGAATCTAATAAGCTGAGACTTTTTTACTTAGATTTTTCTTGAAGTATGTTACATGTTAAACAACTACAAATTACTTTTGCTGAGAGTTAAAAATTAATGCATGAGCTTTAAGTCTTCTTGCTCATATTTGTCCTCTTTCTTTTGACCTTCAGCTGATTTCATAAATACTCAGTCTTCATCACAAAGACTCTATTGATAGTCTGTGTGGAGCCATGACATCTGAATGAAGGATTTGGTATTTGCTATCCAGATGCTTCGCCTTGCTGACTCCATCTGGATGCTTGGCCTTGTTCTTATAAACCATCTGGGCTTGCTGCTACACTTTAAATTTTCCATCCAGATGTTTTAACACTAAGTGGACAAAGCATGTGGCATAGTCAGTAAAATATAAATACATACAAATAAATAACATTGTGAAAGTAACTGAAGGAGTGACATTATCCTCTCTACTAATTTCAATTTTATGTAATGTAGTTATGATACAATAGATGTTCTCAGATACATAGTATTTTTAAATATCATATGTCAACAATTAAGGAAAATACAAAACAATCATTAACATTTTTAAAAAAACCTTCCAATATTTAAAACATTTTAGTAGAGAAAATATGAAGTTTAAAATATTTTACATGGGTTCACTGCCTCTCCCTCGTGCATCTCCCAGCTACC
>NC_133433.1:4795000-4972500 GCF_011762505.2 Arvicanthis niloticus
AAAGTTTCTATGGGACTCAAAGGACCATTCCCATTGATTTTCTTTTTATGCTCTGGATCATGCATTTTGATAATCTGGGGGTATCATACACTACTCTCTTCCTGGGTGCTATAATATAGCATGGCAAAACAATTTTGTCTCTTGTTTGACCTTTAATTCTTCATAGCTCCATTTTAATGAGAAGTATGCAATCCCCCTACTTCTGAAAGCACAGCCAGTGCCAACTAAATCCACCAACTAAGCAGGAGGTAATGATGGTGCTCTTTTGCAGGCAGCTGCAGAATCGTGGACGTGGTTTATTTAGTGAGATATTTTAAATGCTATCCCTGCATTTTCCAGGCTGGATAATTTCAAAGAGATTCAACCCCAAAGGAGGAACAAAACAGCTGGACAAAACAATTATTTGGACAATAATTACACTTTATTCACTGTTATGAGTCTAGATAAATTTACACAAAATTATTTTTCCCAAAGTTTACCTTTTTAATAAAATCAGAGTACTAATTTTGTTTAGTTTTTATCTACAATTAATGAAATGAGGAAGGCTTCCCTTTGTCCTTTTTTAAGTGTGATAAAATATGAGGAAAATGTATCCTGTCAAGTATTGTGCTAACATAGTCTGTACTATATAAAAGAAGCAGATTTCAAAATGAAGAAATTCAATAAATGCCATAGATGAAAAGAGTAAAATAAAACTTGATTTCTTTTAGCAATTATAAGTGTGTACAGAAGTTTATTTTTCCGCAAATCTGTTTAATGAATAGCTCCATCCACTTACTCCCTCCTCCCTCCAAAATACACAAATAAGAGTTGGAGAGCCATAGGTAGATGAAGGAAGCTAAAGCAGGTTCCCTGAGACACTGGTTTATGTTGTTGGTGGTGCTTTGTTTTGTTTTGTTTTGTTTTGTTTTGATACCAGAAGGTATTGAGAGGAGAAAAGGCGGGATGATATTTAAATATTTAAATATGACCAATAGGGGATTTGAGAGGACCCGAGTCTTATAAAATAAACAATCATTTGCTGAAATTTCAGGTCTAGGCCTCTCCCATCTGCAAGAGATAAGCTCTTATTTTCCCTGTCTCCAGGATTTGGGTTTCTGAGTTTCTTGGAAATTCAATATTGTGTTCAAGTGTCAGGGAATGAACAGCATCCCTGTTAATAAATTATACACAGTGTATATAGTTTACGCACAAATAATCAAGTCATAAATGTCAAATTCAGAATGGGTGCATAATACTTTTTATAATTAATTAATTAATTTTTATGTCTATGTGTGTTTTTTCCACGTGTATGTTTGTGCATCATATTTGTGCCTGGTGTCCATAGAACATGGAAAAATGTGTTATATCCTCTGTGTCCTCAGAAACTAGAGTTATAAATGGTAGTGAACTAGGGTTATACATTGTTGTGAGTCACCACCTTTGTGCTAGAAATCAAACCAGAGTTATCTGTAAAATTATCTAGTTCTCTTAACTATGAGCTATCTCTGGAGCCCCTACTTTCTTTTCCCTGTGTGTGGGTATGTACAAGCCTTCAAGTGTGTCTGTGTATATGCATTCATGTATAGTCCAGAAAATGATGCCTGCAAATTCATTTACCACTCATTACATTATTACCGTTTGAGCCAGGATCCCTCCCTGAATCCACCTCTGACTGATTGGTAAACTAGTTGGCCCTCAGGTTGCAGTTATCCCTTTGTTTCTGCGGCCCTTCCAAAACACAGAGCTAGGGGTAGAGTAGCACATCATCAGACACAGTATTTACAGGATGCTGATGATCCAAACTCAGGTACTCCTTCCTGAAAACAGACAGCATACCAAATGAGTCATGAATGATATCCTGATATGTATTTTCCATATTTTATAGCTCAAGATTAAAAAGATGATGTTATAAAATGCATAGGTAAATAATTTTGATGACATGAAAGACTACAATATAATATTTTAAGATTTTGTGACTATTTTAATTATATTTTTTCATTTGGCATTATAGTAAAATATAGGTGTTCTATATTTGGAATTATATAATATCTATAGGATACATTTCATAATATTTAACATACAAATACATAAATAGACATGTTTAAGGTTTTGTCTCAATAATTAAATGTATGTTTAAATACTATTTAACAATAGCCAAAGAATATTGTATAATTTATATAATATATGAAGTTACTTTATTGAGTATATTTTAAATTTTTTAATGCTTGTATTTATATTATATAATTGAAGATAATTGATATACTTTATAGAAAATGATTCTGATAGTTCAGATGCTGTATCTAAAAATTTTAGATAGACAAATTCAAAATATAATTTAAAAATTCCTGGGAATAAATCCATGGTTCATGTGTCTTACAATTGAATAGCTTCAATTTATTAGTCAGAGGAAGAAAATTATTTCTTTTCTTTTTTTATTAGACTGTGAATTATTACTTTTTTAATAGACTGCAAATGTGTTGATCAAACACAGTTTTGGAGGTAGAAGACTGACATAAGAACAAATGGTAAGAAAGCTCAAAAGTATTGAGATCTTTGCTTCCATTCTGCCTTTTACTGAGGATGCACTTTTTACACACGCTGGAGTTTATAGAAAGTGAGAGAAGGAGAAGTTGGCAGGGCCTATCACAATTAAAGGCATGGATTTTTGCTAAGAGTAAAAGAAAATAAATTTGTGATAATAATGGTATGAGTTCTAAATATTCTCTTCCTGGTACTGTAAACCATGTGGAAATGTCTAAAATTCCTCTGCTCTCTGCCCAATATATTTAAGAACAACCTTTATTTAGACAAAAATCCACAGGTAAAATTCAAGGTCAGGTATTATCATGCCTAACAACATTGGAAAGCACAATATATATTATCTGAGTTAATAAATAAATTTTAGAATTATGGCTAAATAGCATTCCTTAATTTAGTATGATGGTAATGATACTTTATATATTAAGGTATATGAAAAATCTGGCAAATCTGTATTGGTGCTGAACTTACTGAATCTTGTCAGTGTTCTGTAGGAAGCAAGTATCCAGTGTTTACTAACAATTCTGATACCTTCATAATATATCTTGAAACATTTATATGAAATATTTGATTCTTAGATATTTCTCAGGTAAACTAGGTGTCCATAGATGAGACTGGAAATATTCTCCTAATAAAATATTTGGCTAATTCTTATGCACAGTGCGTTCAACAAGAAAGCATTGTAGACCACTAAGTAAGAAGACAATCTCAGCTTTTAAGATATCCTCCATGTCTAGTATATTTTGAATGTGTTTTAGCTTCCTTTGTAAAAAACATTCTTCTCATTTTATCAGATAAAATCTTAGTTAAATTCCATTTATAAAATGACATCTCCATGATCAGGGCAGAAGTTATCAAAGACACTCTAGTTTTAGAGTTTCAAATATCTCTTTGCAGTAGCTCCAGATATTTATTTACTTACTTGTTTATTTATTTTTCTTTTTTCCCCTAGCATCATTAAAGAAGACAGAATATTCTACTATGACAGCGTGGCAAGTATTAGCTCTGAATGTGTTAGCTTTACCTGAAAAGGTGTGTCCTTTTGTTATGTTTTTGTTTGTTTGTTTGGTTGGTTGGTTGGTTTTAATTTCTACACGATATTACTCAGTTTCTTTTATGCACCATAGACCAACCCATGTGGATAAAGTGATAAAACAGAATCAATTTAGACTGCAACTATGCATAAGGTACTACAGCCAACTAAAGAATGACAAGAGTAGAAGAAATGGTTTCTCTTTAAGAAGAGCAAAGCAACTGAATACCAAAACTAAACAGTCAGCTCTGAAAACACGCATAACTATATCTACCTAAAAACTGAATTGGTTATATTTAGAAAAATATGTTTCTATCCATATAAAATTAAATATATATAGAAATTAATAAAAAGGAGAACATGAATTTGAAAGAAAGAACAAAGTAGTATATGAAAATATTTGGAAGGAGGAAAGTAAAAGGGGAAATGATCTAATTAGATTCTAATCTATAAAAATTAATGTCTAAAATGAATGAAACAAAAGACAGTAGTAAAATGCATGTAAAGAATAGTTACTTGTGGTGCAATAAACAAATGTCACAGAGATAGAACAATGGCTCAATAATATGAATTCTTTCTGCTGTTCATTCAGAGGACCAAGTTTAGTTCCCAGGACCCATGTTAAATAGCTCACAACTGCCTGTAACATTAGGCTTGAAGGATCCAATGTCCTCTTATGGGCTTCTGAGACACATGCACACCTGGAGCAACTACATAAGTAGGCATATACTAACATGTACATTAATAAACCTTAAAATTTGTTATTGTGAAAATTTGCATGGTTATCCATCTAGAAATTGTTTAAGAGGCTCCAGGTCAGGAATGAACTGATAGTTCTGTTAATGAAAGTCAGAATATGACTAAATAGAATGCATGGAGTTTATATCGATCTATAAACACATATAAGTAATATTTATGAAAATATGAAGAAAACATGTTTTCCCATGTATATTGTTGCCTCACTTCTACAGACACCTAGAAAGTAAGGTTATAAGGCATGTAAGATTGTGTGAAGCATACAACTGATAAATGTCTCCATTATTACTTTACTGTCTGCTATTTTCAGGTACTATTATTTCACCTCATTTCTTATTGTTGTCTTCAAGATTTCTATGGAATCCGAAATTATGTTACAAAGCAAAGGCACTGGGAGTTTAAACAGTGCCACTTTGAAAGTTTCCACATTGTTCTTCGTGTTAAACAAAAAACTTAAAAATTACAAATTGTTCTGAAGTTTACTGAGTACGAGAGTGCTGTACCAGTCTGAGGAAATCAATGGCGCTTATTTGGAGCATTGAAGAAAGAGCAGGAGTTTTATCATCAAACTTACATTACAGAAAATTAAATTGATAATCCCTTTGTATATTTACATAATTTCATGTATATGAGCATATAATTTTATAATATCAATAACATATACATATCAAGTAGTCATCCACAAAAAAGTTCATTATCTTTTATTCTCCCACTGTGCTAGAAAAACACAATATCCTGGGACCAGTAGCGGTGTTCAGAACGGAACATGATGCCTCAGGTTCTTGAAACATGACATTGATATTTGCTTCTTGTTTCTTCTAAGGTTCAATGTTCTGATATTTTCTCAAGTATCATGAAGGAGTTAAAAAATATCTATGAAACAAATAATATTCTTCAGAGTGGTCACAACCTGTACTATCACTTATAAAGATAATGGGTGTTGTCTTTATTTGGGACTAAAACAGGTTCTCTACAAAAACATCTATTTCTCATGTTGAGCTGTTTCTGGCACATACTAAGAGAGCAAAAAATCACATGCATTTTTTACTGTCCTTCAGCTCTTCCTGAATCATAGTGGGTGGCATTTCCATATATGCCTTCACTCCAGCTCTCCTACACATGCTTTGAGTTGGACAGAAACATCATTCTACTGGAACTGGCCATATCTTTCCCAGCTTAGAGACTTTTAAGGAAATCTGGAGAAATGTATGCTGAAATAAGTGACTTTTTAATAAAGAACTTCTCTATTGCTGGCAAGAATATTTGAAATGTAAATAAACAAAATAGATTTTAAAAATTAAAAAAGGAACTCTGTGTGTGTGTGTGTGTGTGTGTGTGTGTGTGTGTGTGCATGTTTCGAAGCATAGGTAATGTTATAAATAAGAGATTGGAGTTACAAATAAAGTTCCTTTCAATGTTTTTTGCTGCTAAATGCTTTAAACGGTGTTTATAAATCAATATTTATGGAACTCACTTAAATAAAAAATAAAATTTTAAACGTGGTTAAAAGGTCACATATTTGTATCTATAATAGTAGACATTTTAATAATAAGATTTATCCTGATAGAGACAAGCCCTATATGTAGGTATCCCTATATATTTAAAAATTGACATATTTGTAGTATTTTTTATTTTACTATGAAAATATTGTGTGTTGAACTCAATGTGAAGCACCCAGAGCATTTAGCAGCCTGGTTAGATGTTCCCTAGAAAACAGCTGTCTTGGAAGGAAAGTACACAGTCCTATTTAAATCAGGCTTCTCCTGTAAGCACATTCTTCACTCAGAAGACTTTTTATAAGAGACTACACAGAAAACAAAACTGTACCCCAGGCAGGGGCAAGGCAAAAAATAATTTCCCTCTATTGAGCCCTTTTTATGTAATAATTCTTCACAAATGTTGCTGGTTACCCTTCCCTTTAAGCTTTTATATGAGCAGATGGGTTCATAGAATCTTCTATGAGTATGAAGTACTTGCCTCTAGGTTGTTGAATACCTTGTTTCCAGGCAAGGTTATTTCTCATTTAGATTAGAGCCATGCTTTATGTCTCAAAAGCTTCTGCAGCATGCTTTGGACTTGATTACATCCTCATTGCCTCCGATCTTGTGAAAATAGTCCTTGATATTTGATTAACTGAAACTTTTATTCTTTACAGATGTATCTTCAATTGTAATCAACAATGCATGTGTCAACGTTTCTCATTAGTAGAACTAATTAATATTTATTGAAGTTTTCACAGGGCAGGTGCTGGTGTTCTAGAGCTCTGCATATTCTGAGAAACATCTAACAGCTCTTATGTTTGTGTCTATACATATGAGAAAATGCACAGGGCTTAGAAATGAAAGAATAAAGATTCATATGAGTGATGTCCATGTCACTCCAAGTATGTCTTAATCTGACAACGTGAAAGCAAGTCAGAGAATAAAACATGTAACCAATACCTACCTCCTCCAAATCTGAACTTCATTTCTTGCAACTTGATTATCTAAGCCTGGAACTAATTAAGATTTATAGCAAACTCATTGAGGCAGCTGTTTGAAAAAGAAAATGATGATTTGGGGAAAGCAGCAACTACAAATAAGATCGTTTGTTTGAAAAATCAACAAACACCTTGCGTACAGAAAAAGCATTGAATTTGCTGAGCTCTGGTGGCAAAGTTCAATAAGGGCACATTCACACAGAATCTTAATTTCCTGTGATGCTATCTGATATTTCACCCTGGAGATGTTTATAATATGAAATACTTCAAGGTTTCTCATGTGAAATACTCTGATGCTTTATACTTTTATTAAAAATCTGAATGGAAGAGCAGAACAAAACACAGCCACGAGCAATGCATACTAATATAAACCATAGAATTTATGTTCAAAACAAAATTAGTTTGTAATGTTACACAAATTTCAGTGAGGTATGTGGAAATTAAACACAGCACAGTACTGCATTCAGGAGGTAAGCTAGACACAAAACTGTGTTTAGATTCAAAGATGAAATAAAAGTACGACACATCAAACCTTGATTAAATTTGATTACTCAATGTACGTAAATTTTAAAAGGATAATAACTGAAAACCTAAGAGAAATCTTATATAACCTATAAGTATAAGGGAAAAACATTGAAAGTATCTTGTTTAAATAGGATCATATATATTATGAGGATGGAAAGTATGATAGCTCAGAAACCACAAAAACGTTTACTTGCTTTCATTTTGAATTTAAGAATGAAATGGGAAATCCGTGTCAAAACAACTATAAAAAGGTTAGCTCGTTGTCTAGATTAGGATATGCAAGCTACTATGGTTGTGAATTCATGTCAAGAAGTTTTCACAGGGCAGGTGCTGGTGTTCTAGAGCTCTGTATATTCTGAGAAACATTTAGTAGCTCTTATGTTTGTGTCTATACATAGAGAAAATGCACAGGGCTTAGAAATCAAAGGATAAGAATGGTTACATGTCTGTGGGTTCATGTGTTGCTCACGACAGAGGAAAGTTTTGTAAGATCCTTCGGGAAGGACACTTTTACTGTGGAAACGATTATGTTTCTAGAGGCTCCCGAGAAGCAATATTAATGAGTGATTCAATGACAAATCAACAAAAAGTCGAGTTGAGAACAGGAAGATTATACAAAAGGAGTCAAAATACTAATCATTAGAATATTTGCTAAGTAATTATAAGATATCCAGCCACTATGATGATGAGGAATCACGTTAATGTCTTGAACACATCATATTGGTAGGAAATCACAGTTGTAGTACTTGAACAAAGCAGGCAGGGAAGACTGTAGACATAAAGGAATTTTGCAATGTGTGTTAATGGAAAACTGCCTCCTTAAGCATGACACTTATAAAACCACAGGAAACAGAAGCATTTATAGTCTTTTAGTAGCAGATTTCTGTGAGCATTGGCTGTTATGGGCTTTGAAACTCTGTCTTCTAACTTTTGAGAAGTTGTTTGCTGCTACTGTGGCTTTTCTTTCATGTGATTTCTCATACCAACGCCCATCCAATATTCTATGTTCTTCAGAATATGTTGGTGTGAATGTTTCAATATAAATATCTATCAAAATAACACCAAATTGATAGTGCCCCTAATAAATCTTTCGACATTATTTAAGATTTATATTTTTTAAAAGAAACTAAGTAACTAAAATAATGTCTAGTAGGTTATGAGAAAATGAAAGTAAGCAGAAACTTAGGTTCAAATAACGCCATCTATCTATCCTTGAATTTAATCTTTAAACAATTACTAAATCTTAAAATATTATTTCAGTTTAGAAGATAGAACCAAGAGCCATACACATGCTAGCCACATGTTCTACCATGGAGATATCTCAAATAAAGTTAAAAAAAAAATGTCCAAGTCATAGAAAAACAAAATGACATCTTTTAGATATTTTATAATCAGACTCTAGGGATTATTTACCAAACCATAAAGTGAGAGGAAGGAACTGGTAAATTCATTCATTTTGATTTTATACAAGAAAACAGAAATCCCATGATCAAAAATGGTGAGCATAAGAATGAGATCAACTTGGGTTAGCAGGGGCACAGAAAATGATGGGCAACTCTTCATTGCTTCTTTTTTACTACCTGTAGAGTAACACTATGAAAAAAGAGGAGCTGAAAAGATTACCTCAGCAATTAAGAACACAAGCTGCTCTTTCATACACCCTGGATTGCACATGAATACATACAGGCAAAACATTCATATACATAAGATAATTTTAAAAATTTCAAAAAACTCAAAGCCTTTTAAAACCAAAATAAAAAAAAACTAAGCATGAGAAAACAAGCCAAAGGAGACATTAAAAGGGAAAATACTACATCATCCTTGAGGTTTTATTTGGTTTTTTATGTGTTTGTTTGTTTGTTTTCCCAGCTGTGTGGTGGTTTATGAAGCAGAGGGAAAGTATTGTCCCAGAGTAGCAATTTCAATGATACAGGTTATGTTGGCTTAGATGTAACCAGAGACTACAATGAAGGAAATGTATGAAGGAAAAATGATATTGAATGCAATCATTCACTAAATCATCCAACAGATCTTGACTCCATAACCTAATTACCACTGTTCTGAATAATGAAAACATAGGGGCAAACAAGATGAAGTGGGTCAAACTAAAGAAAAGACAGAAAGAATGGGGATACAAAGGAAAACCTTAGAGCTGAAAACCAATAGGCAAATAACAGGTAGCTACTAACAGAAAAGTGAAGTCAAGTAAAGAGTAGAGATGTCAAGAAGGGAGGGGGGAGGGTGCTATGGATGCACCAATCAAGGGAAAAGTGTAATTTATAAAAGAAGCAGCTGATATTAGCACTTATCCCAGAATTAAAATTCTACCATGAAAAGTATGAAAATTGTCATTTAATATTGAAATGAGGAAGAAATATATTATAAATATAGCATATTTGCATAGTGTCTACCTACCCATTTACCATACTGCATGAAGAGACATCAGCTCAGAAAATATGAAGGGGGACTTCATAGGAGTCAGCTTGCATAGTATTAGTAATTGTATATTATGTGATTTTATCCAACAGAAAAAAATGGAGATCTTCAATGGATCTTTCCCTTCTCAGAGCTCAGAAGTCCCACTGAGGAAGGGTAATAATTGTAGGAGCCAGTGGGGCTGAGACAACAGAAAATCACAGCCTACAGAGTCACCTAAGCAGGGATCATAGGAGCCCACAGATACCAAAGTGACATTCCTAGAGCTTACATGGGTTTGCATTAAATCCCAATGTATATATGTCATGGTTGTTATTTTTGTGGGAATCCTAACAGTGGGAGTAGGGATATCTCTGACTCTTTCTCTGGCTCTTGAGATGTTCTTTTTCCTAAAAAGTTGCCTTGTCTGGGCCCATTGAGAGAATTTCTGCCTAATCTTACTGCTTCTTGCTAAACTGTGTTTGGTTGATGTCCCTGGGAGGCCTGCTCTTTTCTGAAGGGAAGCAGAAGAGAGGTGGATCGGTGAGAAACTGGAGAAAGGAGGTCTGGGGCAGTGACAGAAGCTAGTAAAAGTAAGAAAGGGGAGACTGTGGATGAGATATAGTGTAGATAAGATATTTTTTAAAAAGAAATAATAGGATCAACTGGACAACATAAACAATAATGAAAGAAAGAAGTTATAAAACATAAATATATCATGAATAATTTGCAAATTGTCTTACAGGACAGCAATAATTTCTAATGAACTTTTGGTAATGGAACTGTATTTATAATAACAATAAAATATAGTAACTTTCTTCACTTATATTTTCTATAATTTAAATGAGGAAAGTTCCACATCCTGATAGCTGATGAGGTAAGAGTGTGCTCCTCCATTTCACGGCTCTTCTATCTGGGCCTCACTACACTTCAAGGCTCAAATAATTTTCCTCATATTGTCTACAAAATTTAGTTGAAATACTGATGAAATGAAGAGGTCAGAAGTGGAAAAGTAAATTTACCAGGAAACAAAAGTAACTTTGAATCCTAAAATTATAAAGAAAGAATCAATCATTAACCTTTCCAGCACAATCTACATGTACAAAAGCATCATCTGAAATAGGAAAAGAATATTCTTGATCTATAACACAATGATGTTTCTTACATATTATTAGTTTAATATCAGCTAAATAAGTTCAGACTTAGTCATAAATTCTTTAAGTCTAACTCAGGTGTTTGCAAAACTTAAATCTAATCCCTAGATAGAGGTGAAATTAAAAAACAATTCCAACTCTGGCTTAAATTTTTTGTGAGGATTTGATGATTTATGAGGTTTAAGCTTGATTATACATCTACTTCTATGTATGTATTCAGGTTCTTATTCTTCTGTCTACTTCTTTCTTATGTGTCTTAATATCAGTTCTTGTACAGCATTAGATTTAGATCAAAATCTTTGCATTTAAGAGCTAATGAATAAAACCAGTTTCACCTTTGGATTTATCTAGTCTATAGACAAGAGCAGATTAAATTTACTAGTACATTATTAGCATTTCTTTCTGGAAATATATAGTTTAACCAGTGTATTCCTTACTAAATAGAAAATAATCCTCTGAACATATAAACAATGTACAAATTAATGGTATATAAACATCCTTCATTGTGATGATTTGATTGACAAATGCTTCTATAAGCTCATGCATTCAGATGTTGAACTGTTTGTGAAAGCTTAGAGAGTATTGTCAGTTCCTTGCCTACAGGTCCAGGCAAGAGGAGAGTATCCCAGTCCCGCTGGGTCTCTCCAGGACTGAGCAGGATGGTGAGTGTCGATGGCCCAAAAGAAACATACCAGGCTTAGAGTCTTGGTGAAGCAGGAACTCTATGGGGTGACTGGCAGGGCCAATGGCAAAGCTCTACATTAGCAACTGTGGGGCAGAGCCTGGGCCAAACAAGTCTTGCTGAGTTGCCCCAATACAGAAGTTATTGAGATAGGTCTCAAAACTTGAGTCAGGCTCAGGTTTGTCCACAGGGCCCAAATAAGGGCTGAAATGGGGCCTTGCTGAAGGAGATATTTTACTGAGGCAAAAACACACATCATTTCCAGTTAGTGTTCTATCTCTTCTCTGATTCTCTGTCTCTCTGTTTTTGTGTATCTCTATCTCTCTGTCTCTTTCTGTCTGCCAGTCTTTCTCCCGCCACCCCTCATGTGGTGTGTGTGTGTGTGTGTGTGTGTGTGTGTGTGTGTGTTTGTGTATGATGAGTGGTTTTTGTCTCAACACATAGGACTCAGCTACTGCTCTAGTGCTATAGCTGCCTGTCTGCTGCTATGTTCTTCATTTTGATGGCAAGGTAGGTAATCATCTAGAACAATGAGCTCACAAATCACTATTTTATAAGTTGTCTTAGTCATGGTGACTCCTCAAAGCAATAGACAAGTAACAAAGATGACACCTCATAAATTGGATTCCATAAAAACCAATCAGCACAATCTATTTAAAATTCACCGTATCTGGTAATTAAGGAAGTGCAGTTCCAAACCACTTTTATATTTCATTTTACTCAAGTTGGAATGGGAAATATTAAAGGTAAAGCCAATAAGCACTGGAATTATTGCAGAGAAAAGGGAAACGTTACTGTTGGTGAGGATTCAAACTGGGACAGCCACTATGAATGTTAGGGTGGAGAATTCTCAAACAGCTCAAAGTAAATCTAAATATAAAATACTAAATCTAAATCTAAATACTAAATACTAAATATAAAAGTTGGAATGTATGTAAATTAACAATATGGCAAATATTAAAGGATAGTCTAGATTTTGGTTTGAGGGGTATCAATGATTTCTTTCCTCACAAACATATTTCTATTAAAATTAGAAAAGTCAGAAACAGAGTCACAGACTTAAGTGAATTTTTCTTCGTAAGAAATTGTTCTTAAGTGTAGATTGTGAAAAAGTTGAGTTTTTTGCCCCCACTTTGAGGAATTCATCTTTTAGTTAAAAGTCCCTTCATTGGAGAAAACTGATTTTCTCTCTTAATGTAGGAATGAAATATGTGCAACTTAGCAAAGGAAGGACAGAGGTCAAGGGGTAAACATTCAGCTCTCAGTCAACCACGTGATCTCTATCAAGCCTTTGCTCCTAACAGAGATAGCAGGATGGTCGTTCTGGCTGAAAATGCTTGAGAGAAACTTCAAATACATGTCTCCCATAGTCCTGAGAACATTTAGACTCTTCAGCCACAAACTTTGCTGTTTCATGATTTTTCTTTGTAAGAGGATAGAAGAAGCATGGCCATAAAACTGAGAGTTCCTTCTGGTAGCTCTATACTCTGTGGGGTAAGTGGTCTTTCATTACACTCTGCATGTAATAAACTCCCAGGATTTCATTCAAAAGTATACCGGATCCAAGGAAGGAAAGCTTCTTTTCATGTATTTTATTCTTGATCAAAGATTAAAGTGGGCACCATGTTCTGCAGGCATACACATTGCCTCAAAGCTGCAGTCAGGATTTAAATTGGGCTCTCTAAGATTCCGTACACGTGCGCCAGCAATAGCTTCCTTCCTCACACCTCATAGTGAGAAATGCTTTGCTACAACTTCAAAACTTAGAATTCCTAAATAGGCTAAGAATATTTCTTCTTAGTTTGCTCTTTCCTGATGTTATGCTACTTCTGTGTTCACCTTCCTAGCAGGTCAATGTATAATTCTCAAACTGAAGTGTTTTTAATGTTGACGCTCTGTACAATTTTTTTTAAAGCACATGGTTTTCTTTTTCAAAGTGTCTGTTTCGTGACTGCCTTTGTTACACATTTCAATCATCAAAGTTGACATTAACCAAAATGAATGAATGAATAAATAAATAAATCACCAATAAAATAAAAACAATAAAAGCAAGCAAGCAAAAAAAAAAAAACAAAAAAAACCAAAAAAAACCCCCAACAACCACCACCACCATAACAGCAAGATCTACTCTGTAGGCTCTGGCAATTAACAGACATAATAAGCAAGGTTCAGTTTTGTAAAGTTCACCCAGCCTTTTCATTTTCTAAAATACTAAAAATAATTTTGTTAATTTTCATCTAAATGATTCTTTTTTGTTTTTCTTCCCCATAGAGGTTACTTAGAAGCATGATTTACTAGCATTTACCACCAAATGTATTCCTAAATCTACAACCAGGAAACTGCCACAAACACTTTAATCAACAAGATCTTTGATATAAAATGAATCCAAGCATTTAATTAAGAGATTTTCATTGAGCAACATGCATCCTGGATATGTCTGTGAGTCACCATGGCAAGATTATTGGTTCAGTTTTACTCTTACTTTTCATCTTAAGACTGTTAATTAATGTGTTAATGGCTAAAGTGTGTATTTTATTCTTTTTCCCTCAAAGCGTTAATTTTCTCAGTGTATAGTATGTTTGACTTACTAAACATCTTTTCTTTTTCTGTGTGTGTATAGAAGTTTTTCCTCCTCCGTGTATATTAGAGCATTACATTAATTACATTATATTCATCAGTAGAGGCCTGGTGTGGGATCTATTTCCCTTGAACTAGAGTTATAGTTGACATGAGTTACATGTGGGAGCTGGGAACTAAGCCTGGGTCTTCAGGAATAACGGCTTATACTCTTACCTGCTCATTCAGGTCCCCAACCCTCTTTTCACTTTTAATAAAAACCTTTTCTTCTTCATCATAAAGATGTTTATTATATTGTTTCTTCTAAACTTTTATTGAATCTTAGTTTGTTAGATTGACATAGCATTTGAGTTCTTAACTTCAAATGCAAAATGCAAATTGAATTTTATTTAGATCAATTATGCTTTTACATTACTTGTGTTTGATTGGTCTCACCTTCTCAACAAAGTTTCTCTATCATAAATCCAAGTACTTATAACCGGATGCTTCTTAACCCCTCTACTATTTTAATAGTTGGGGCATAGGAGAATAGTGGGAAATGAATAAACAGGATTTCATGAGGCATAAATATTCATTATTGTTCCCAATATGCTGCTTATTTTTCAGATCCTGCTGGGTCCTGCCAGAAAATCAGAGGGTATTCACCAAGGGAGCACACTTAATGGAAAATTCGCTGCATTTTTCCTAATGCTCAAATTGGCAGTCTGCATGTCATATGCTGAACACATAGAAATTCATAGGCGTGCATGGGGCAGTTCAACACAATCTGGGAAATGTCTATAAACTTGATTTTCATATGTATTTAATATCTGATAGCAAGAACAAAGAGTATGCATCTTTTAATAAATAATTAGATCCAGTATGATTAATGATGTGTGCATGTTACATATTTAAATGTACACACACATACATATGTATTTAGCCATTGTATGAATACATTCCATTTGTTTAACAAGGCCTATTTACTTAGAATCCAAGAGCATGGTAAAGCAGCTCTTAATACTTAGATATACTTTTTCAAGATTTTTATTCAGTCCTGAAGTTATTTTAAGGAAGTATGTTTGTTCAACCTTCTGTTCACAGAAAATACGTTTGATATTGTTTGCTATTAATAATATTATCAAAAACATGTCATTTCTTTGCATAACTGGTCTCAATTATGATGAACTATAATCTTAAATAATTTTACGAAAGTAAAGATATGAGAAACATTTCTAAAATAATTAGTATTATTACTACAAAATGACAGAGGCAAAAATTTGCCAAGATTATGAGATTATCATCATTAAATATCATTATAACTTGTATAACACCTCAGCTCTTCAATTACACTTCAAAAATATATATGACATTTTTATTATTCTATTTACTGAAAAACATAAATGAGAACATGTACTGTTCTTTCATTTTTTATACTTCATTTTTATACTGATATTTATATTTATATTGTTATTATATATTTATATTGTTATATATTGATATATCTTCATGAAATCATCTATTTAGAATTTCTTGCTGATGATGATCTCAAGTAAAGATGAGTAGAATGTGTAGATAATTTTACTAGAATGTTTAGAATAAATATCTGACACAAAAGATAGTGCCATAAGACTATGATATGTTCAGGAATAAAAACAATCTGGGTGTGGTGGCATGTTTCCTGTAAACCCAGGTTTCCTGAAGCAGACACAAATCGCCATAGAATGCAAAAAAATAAAATAAAATAAAAAATAAATAAAAAGCCTTATTTCTAGGACATCCTAAGATAGTTAGCCAGAACCTGTTAAAATTCAAACAGAACAAAAAACTAATTAAGTAAACATAAATAAAGGAAGAAATCCACAAACACACAGAAATAAAAAGGAATAACTATTTTGTAAATATGTGGTTTCCAGTGTTAAATTATGTTGAAAACAGTATTTTTATTGGTTATTTTATTTATTTTGCATTTCAGATGTTGCCCCCTTCTCAGTTTCCCCTCCTCAAACCTCCCATTGCTTCCCCCATCCTCATTGCTTCTATGAGGGTGCACCCCCCACCCACCAACCCACTCTTAAAAGAAAGAAAAGACCCTCATAGGGAATATTTCTTAGCATTGCAAAAGTAGATTTTCTTACTGCAGTTTGGAGAAAAAAATGCTACTGGTATCTAAGAACGTAGCTCAGTTTTCCTCTAAAGAACATGCTAGGCATAGCATGGGAAAATGTTATCTGGGCCAAAGTGATAACATGCTCCTATTGTTAAACTGCAGGGAGATTAGAAATAAAAGTGGGAATATGAAGTTTAAATCCTGAGGGTTGGGGAGATGGCTCTCTTGTTGAGGCACTTGCTACATGCTGAGGACTCATGTAACTAAAGCCAGATGTGGTTGTTTGCCTGTAATACCCTACTAGATGACAGACACAAGAGAATATCTATATAAAAAAATGACAGAAACTAGTTAAGAATATAGTAGATGAATCCCATATTAAATTATTTGGAGAAAATGTCATTCAAATAGAGGAAAGAATTAAAAGGCATCATGAAGATTTTGGTATGATCACGGAATATAAAATGGGAAAAATCAGGATTCTCATATAGATAAAAGTTTTATTGACAAAGTCTATCTGTCACAATTATTTGGAACTCTGCTTTCTATTTCCAGAGAAAAACTGAATGGTAAATGGTGGTGAATTTCAGGTATTTTCTATTCTTCTCGGGGCAGGATCTACCCATTCCCTGCCCACTGCAGGAGGCTTTGTGCTTCCTCCTATAGCAGGTTGTGCACAGCTTGTGAGATATAGAGTGGAAAAAGAAACTCTGTCCTACAATTCCCTGCCATCTGTTTCATTGATGTTCCTGATCAGAAACATACAAAGAGGATGGAACAAGCTACATTTGCCTTACCAAAATTTCTGAAAGACTCTCTTTATTCCCTGAAGATTTAAAGAATAGACAACACTCCCTGAAGTGGTTACTTTTTCTTTAAAAGCAGATATTAAGTACTAAGACAGCCAGGCAAAATGAATGGAACATTGAAAATCAGAATATTATGTTTTACCTTAAGGAAAAGTGTCAGAAAACACGTAAGAACTTAATACTGTATATCTCAGTTGATTTAGAATATATATGACAGTTCCATAGATATTTAAAAATATAGATAGAAATGACATAGACTAGATGTAGATGATACATAGATAGATTGATTGATTGACTGATAGAGATAGATAGATAGATAGATAGATAGATATAATTAATAAATTTATAGTTAACTTAAAAGTTCTCAAAGAGTAGATTTGGTAAAAGCCAAAAAAAAATAGTAGAAACACAACATATAACCACAATGTATGATATATGTTACAAGCTAAAATTAAGTGTTCAAAATCTTTCCTCATAAAAAAGGATTGTAGATATTTTCAGCTCAATTTAAACTTTAAATCATACACACTGCATATGTATCATCAATACATCAATATGCTCCGGATCAGAAACATACAAATAGGAGGGAACAAGCTACATTTGCCTTGCCTTACTGAACTCTCTCTCTCTCTCTCTCTCTCTCTCTCTCTCTCTCTCTCTCTCTCTCTCTCAAAACACACACACACACACACACACACACACACATATATATATAGAGTACACTCATTAGAGAAAACTGGGAGGGACATAAGGTGGTGATTTAGTGGAGGGGAGACCAGGAAGAGGAATACCATTTGAAATGTAGACAGATAAAATGATTAATAAATAAAAATGAAAATACTTTAAATAACATAAAAATGTATAAAATTAATAATGAAAGAGTACAATCCAATATGAAACTCCCAGGTTCAACATGGCCAAACTATATAGATGCTGACTATTATGAATGGACTTTGGAACTTGATAGCCATACTTTACAATAATTTTATCTGCAACTTCTCTATATTGAAATTGGAATTAAACATTTTAAAAATACAAATTTTAAGAAAAAAAGCAAAACAATTTTTAAACCTATTGAAAAGCAAAAAGGCTAGTTATTAACTCTAGCTGAAATATAAAGATGCTCATGATAATTAATATGTTAAAAGCTTTTCAAGACCGTTTCAGAAGACGGTGAGAACTGATGATGAATAAATTCAAGGAAGACCAATGAGAATGATCAAATCTCAAAAATAAAAAAAAGAAAATCACCAAATTAAATTAGGTATCTAAGGGACCTGAAAAATACCTCAAACAAACTAATCTTTGCAATACTGCATTCTTAGAAGAGAAAGAAAGGAGCAAAATTATATATGAAAAAATCATGACTGGAGAAGGACATTGATACATAGAGTTCAATACTTCAAAGAAGCCAGTAATTAGACATATTTTAAGCAAGCCTTTGAAAGACTGAGGATATTGGAAGCAGTAAAATAATAAATGATTCATCACGTACAAGGTAATATTTCCACTTAAAACTGTGGAGGCAAAATAATAATAATAATTAATAATAACAATAACAATAATAATGATAGAATAACACCCAAACCATATTAAAGTGATGAAGGAAAAGAAAAATAAAGCTGGTAAAATTACACCTAGTAACTATCCTTCATAAAGTGAGAAATCAATATGTTCTAAGTAAAGAAAGGTAAATGAATCCATTACTACTAAGTTTGAATTTAAATAAGTATTCAAAGCAGTCATATAGAAATTAAAGTAAAATAAGCAGAAATTGAAAGTCATATAAAGAAATAGAGATCTCAATAAAAATAAATATAAAGCAATTATAAATTTTCTGGTTGTATTAAAACATTGATTTGTATGGTATATGAAGCCAATTTATTAAAATATTACTGAAAACTAGTATTGTTCAAACTTTGATATATCACTAGACATAGTATATTAGAAACATCATAGTATTAATATATTTAGAAGTATTATATTAATTCATTGTCATAGCATACAATATGAATTAAGTGTGGCTATCCAGATCCAAAATCAGTCACAGCTCCAAATCCCTAACCTCATTCCTGTAGAAGCAGCCTGTGACCACTATGCCTGAGATTTCACATGGCTGGTTGCCTTTTATCACCAGCCCCTCACCTCCAAAAAACATGGTGACCTCTCCTTTCTTCTCCGCTATGTCTGCTAGCTTGCCTGCAGTGTCCCAGAAAGCCCACCTATCCATCCCATGGTATCTTTACTGATAGATCAAGAACCATTTGGGGAACAGGACCTTAGCATCAGTATCACCCCAACAACTGATGAAACTGACAAATATTTAGTTAGACAGAAGAAGGCCAGAGCCTTGTACTATAGGTATAAAATAAAATAAAAGTAAATTAAAAAATAAAAGAGTGGAGATTCACTGTACTAGAAAACAGAAAATACTACAAAGAAGAGAGCTGAATGACTAGCAACAAAAATTAAATAAAGAAGCAACCAAAGGAACACTGATCAAAATGGAGTAAAAAGGGCATTTTAATAAACATTTAATATCTGCCAAAACTATATCATAGTAAAAATTTAAGTGCTGTGTTCCTATGTAGGAGACTGGATAAGATATACAAAATCTGAAAAAGAAAGTCTCTCAACCTGAAGTTGTCAATCAAAAATTTTTCCAAAAATTTAAAGAGTAAATCATGATAATTCAAATGTCACCAGCCCACCTACGTAAAGGTGACTCACTTTCTACTTACTTTATGCTAAAAGACATATGACAAAATTGTATGAAAAGTACAGTCTAATATTTCTGACTAAGATTGACAGAAAAATATTCAACATGATACTACAAAACAAAAGTGACCACAATAGGATCATGCATCTTGAATAAGCAGACTTTTTTTTGTAGGACAGGAGAAATCCCATGTACAAAAATTACTATAGTTGATAAAATCGATAGAGAAAAGGAACTGAGAATCTGATTTTCTTCATAGCAGGCTTTATTTTTGAGAACTTTTATAATCACAACATTCCAAAATTAAAAGTTGAAACAACTTTAACCTAAAAGCATTTATATATTTTACACACTTGAATATTGTATTTATTCTATAGAAAAAAATCATGCACCATGGAAAATGAGTGAATGAGTTTGTAAAAGTAAATTTATTCACCAGATGTAATCACAGAAGCTTACAAATAAGCTCACCCTTTCTAGTTCTTTCTGAACTGTGGTTGGTGGGTTCAACTCAGCAATTCTAGGTAAAACCACTTTTCAAGGTGATTGATTCAAACTGGCTTCTCTCAGCTGTTGCCTCAATTGCTCTGCTTGGACTCAGACTAAATCTGTCAATTTGTTCTAATCTTCTGGCTCCTTCTCATTCTGTGGGTCATGTTTGACTTCACCTGTGTCTAGCTTGCTTTCTCTGCAACCTGTCTCAGAAAATCTGTCCTGGTAAAAACTGAATCTTCCCAACCACCTCTCTGCTTCTCTGTTAAGTAGCCTCTCATTCTTGTCTGTATTGTTGATACTTTGTCCACCCCTCAATTAAACATCATATTCAAACGTGGCTTCTTTCTTCTACAGACTAATTTTTCCATAAAGGTGTGTATTAAGGGTGTGTCTGTATTCTAGACAGAAGGATTAAAGTTGTGTGGTATGCCTGCATTCCAGCCAGATCCCACAGATCTAGGTCTTAATGTGATTCCCTTGACAAAACAGCCATGTTGCTGGATTAGAATTCCACTCCATGTTTATTTTTAAGAGCAGAAACAAAACAGTACATTTTTTTATTTACAATATGGATTTTTAAAATGCTTTTAAAGTTATAAATATATTGATTAATTGTTTAGAGAAATGTGTACAGCATAATTTGAATGTGATTACTTCCATTGTTTCTCTTAACTCCACTCAAATCCATTTCTACATTCCTATCTCCCCTCAACTTCATTTACAAAAACAAAAACAGAGTAAAACAATAAATTCATGTTGAGCTGCCTATGTATTTTTAAGTGTGGGACCAAACCAAAAATATAATCAACCAACTAGCACCCACACCCTTAGTGAAACTGACTCACACTCTCCCAGCAGTTGAAAATTGGCCAAAGAGCCACATGTACAGGGGAGACTTTATGTACAAATTACATTTTCATGTTGACATTTCATTTTGTCTTGCTTGAACTTACATACATCTTGTGCATCATGTCAGAACCATTGTAAGTTTTATGTGTAGCTCTCCTGTATTTCTAGTAAACATGGTTTTGTTCTATTTATCTACTACAGCTCAAACTATCTGTTCCCTTGTCTGCAATGATCCTTGAGCCAGAGTGAAAGGAATATGATACTGATATCTCATTTAGGTCTGAGTAGATTAAAAACTGTTATCCTCTATTCACATACCAATTGTGGGTTTTCGTGTTAGTCATCACCTAGCACAAATAAAAAGTCTATGATGAAAGAACATACAAAAATCTATGGATATAAAAATAAGTCATCAAGAATCATTTTAAGACTGTGTAAATTTACCAGATCATCATTAGTAGGGTTTCCTCTCTGGCTATGACTTATCTAGCCATAGAATCACGGTCCTAGTAACTGTCTCCAGCATTGTTTCCATCTTCTAGAGAACACCTCAAATTCAATTTTAAACAGATGGATTACTCATATGTCGTGCCTGCTCCCATTGCACAAGTAGACATTATCTTGCCATACTGATCATTATAATTGGAAGATTTTGCAGCTGGATAATATTAATTTTTTTTATTCTGATAGCATATATAACCCCTTTAAGAAGTATGATAAACTAGCCAGCATGGTTGATGCTGCCAGGTCAGTACCATCTTTATTTTCCCATATTCTATTACTCAAAAACATTGCATTTTTAGCTTAAGGGTCTAAACATCGATTTCTGAAGATTAAGTAAGACCAATAGAAATAGCCTGCAATGTGTGAGAGTCTATAGAGCTTCAACGACTAACACTTCAGAAAGAGGTTATTCATTTCCTACACTAGGCTTTTAATATTATCCAATAGTGTCCACAGGAGCATTACCTCTACCCATTATAGAATAACACCTTTTAAAAATTCTACATAACATAGCACCTTAAAAAACCAAATATCTACATAACATTATATATATATATATATAATCACATATAAAATATATGTATTTTATGCATATATAATCTTTCTTTCTCCATTATGTGTCCTATATTCATATATATCATCTGGGTTCTACTTCTATATTTAATTTTCCATTCTTCTATTGATAGATGTGTAGGATATTTCAATTTCTAGAATATTGTGAATTTAGCGACATGGAATATGAATGAGCATGTATTACTGTAATGGAATATAGTATCCTTTGCATATATATGCATATATATATATATATATATATATATATATATATATATACATATATATATATATATATAATGTATCAGCATCTGTAATTTTTAATTATACTACAGAAATAGTTGTAGGGTAAATACCTTTAACTCTTCTGTTTGGAATAAGACTTTTCCTTATTATATACATTTAACTCTAAACAATGAAGATAAACTTAGTTTATTTTTATAGTCATGTTTGAAAATTAATCTAATTGAGGAGCAAAGTGAGAAATCAGAGAAAGATTTGGAAGAATGAGTCAGAAATAGGATACACCCTACTCTCATGAGAACAGCACAGGAAAAAGAGGCTACTTAATAGCAGCTCGGAGAGAAAGAGAGTGAGAGAGAGCAAGAGAGAGAGCAAGAGTGAGAGAGAGAGAGTGAGAGAGAGAGAGAGAGAGAGAGAGAGAGAGAGAGAGAGAGAGAGAAAGTTAGATCCATTCCATAAGTGATGTTTGTGCAAGGCTGCTGAGTTTAGTTAAGTTCAAGTTTACTTCATATAGTTCATGCAGTGCAGTTCAACAGAGAAAGTTGAAGCTAGAAAAAAAGAAGCCAGGAGATTAGAAAAAAATGTCAGAATTAGTTTGAGGAAAATCAGAACAATTGAGTGAGAAGCCAAGAGGAGCCAGTTTAAATCAGCCAGCTTCACCTTGGAGATGATGTTTGAGCCAGACAGCTGCATTGAACTAGTCAGTTGTAGTTCAGAAAGAACCAGAAAAAAAATGAGTTTATTCTGCAGTAAGTCCCTGAGATGATAATTATATCTAGTAAATAAAAGTTACTTTTATACACAGTAATATAAAGATTATATTACTGACTTAAATCCAGAAACACTTATCAATGGAATAGAATTCAGGATCCACATATAATCACACATGTCTACAACTACATGATTTTGAAAAAAAGGCAAAAATATATATTGGATAAAAGATTATTTTCAAGAAATTAAGTTTATTATACTTAGTGGCTACATGGAAACCACCCCTTATCTCTTACTCTAAAGAAACTAACTATAATTGGACAAAACACGTCATGACAGAATTTAATACTTTGAGTCTGATACTGAATTCTATATTTCCAACTCCATTAACATGAAACTGAAATTTTGGCCAGTGAAATTCTTCAAGTAAGAAATAAAATCTTTCTAGGTTCCAAATAATAAATTTTTTAGCAAATTATATTTTCTGTAGAAATCATTAATGCCCATAAAACTGGGAAAGGGTGAAAAAAATAAGTAAATTAATCAAAATAGAAAAAAATGAAACAAGGCAAAACTAAGTTACACTTCCATACAGTAAAAATGAAAATCTCTAAATTTATTTGAAGTAATTATACTAAAATGATTTCACAATAAATGCTTAGAAATAAATAACCAATGAAAAACTTATGCAATGAGAAATTTAAAATATTGTTGATAGAAATTGAAGAAGCTGTACATAAATCAAACATCATATGCTCAGTCATTTCTGATAAGGCACTACTATGTGAACTGATATTTATATTCAATAAAAGCTTTGCCAATAGCCGGGCGGTGGTGGTGCACGCACGCCTTTAATCCCAGCACTTGGGAGGCAGAGGCAGGCGAATTTCTGAGTTCAAAGGCCAGCCTGGTCTACAGAGTGAGTTCCAGGACAGCCAGGGCTACACAGAGAAACCCTGTCTCGAAAAACCAAAAAAAAAAAAAAAAAAAAAAAAATGCTATGCCAATATCTGCTGATATATTAAAAAATTAGAAGCTTCATCCTAAAATGTATATGTAAACTCTCGAGACTCCAAAAAATGATGAAACAAATTTGTTATATATGAAATGCTTGAAAGACTGCACTTCTTAATTTCATAGCTTAATAAAGTTATTGTTATTAAAGCAGTTATCCTGACACAACAGCTTCATAATCTAAACATAATGAATAAGAGATTCAGAAATAACCAAATACCTATTACATATGAGCTCTCATGATATGTAATCAGGATATCAGAACTGCTGAACTGGAGAAGGTTCTTTTAAAACAGACTGCTGGAAAAACTAAATGCTTGTGAAGAAAAGAATGGAATAAGACTCTACCTTAATATATTGCAAATTAAATAAAAATGTCTGCCTGGATTTTTGGCAGGAATAATTTGTAGTTTGCCTGGGTATGTCTGCTTGAAGGAGTGGACATAGTATGTTTATGAAGGAAAGGTCAATTAGTGGCATCAGTTTTCTAAACAGGACACAAATAGTCAGTCAATCAGTTCAGCAAAAAAGAAATAGGACCTCATGAAACTGAAAAGCATATGCAATGCTAAGGACATTATCAGTAGGACAAAATAGCATTCTACAGAATGGGAAAAGATTTTCACCAACTCTACGTCCAACAGAGGACTAAAATCCAAAACATATAAAGAACTCTAGAAATGGGATATCAACAAATCAAATAATCCAATTTTTAAAAAAATGGGTTACATATCTAAATAGAAAACTGAATCTGAAATGACCAAGAAATACTCAAAGAAATATTCAATATCCTTAGCCATTAGGGAAATACAAATCAAAGTTACTTTGAGATTTCATCTTATGCCTGTAACAATGGCTAACATCAACAATATTCCTTCATTGCTAGTAGGAGAGCAAACTCATACAGCCACTATGGAAATCAGCATAGTATTTCCTCAGAAAATTGGAACTGGACCTACCTCAAGATCCAGCTATACCACTCTTGGACATGTACTCAAAAGATGTCCCATTCTACAACAAAGACACTTGCTCAGCTGTGTTCATTGCAGCTTTATTTCTAATAGCCAGAAAGTCCAAACAACCTAGATATCCCTTAAATGAAGAATAGATAAAGATTATGTGTCACATTTGCTTAATGGAGTATTACATAGATTTCAGAGAAAAACAAAGGACATCATGGAATTTGCAGGCAAATGGATAGAACTAGAAAAATTTAACAAAACCCCCAAACAAAAACAAAAACAAAACAAAACAAACAACTTCCCAAGAAATGCAAACCAGACCCAGGAAAACAAACATATGTACTCATGTATTAGTTTATATTAGATGTTAAGTAAAGAATAATCACACCATAATCCACAGATCCAGAGAATTTAGGTAAAAATGAAAGGCCTAGTAGAGGTCCATGGATCCCCCTGGGAGGGGGAAATAGACGAAATTTTGTGGGTGGAGAGTAGGGGTGGGACTGAGACCTGGAGGGGTCGAGTGGGGAGGAAGGGATGGAGGGAAAGAGTACAGAGAGACATGACTGAAATAGATAGGTATTTACAGGGTCATATGGAATCCTAGTGCAGTGGAAATGTCCTAGAATCTATGAGATTGACCCTAGCATGTGCATAAACTTACAGAGGATAGGATCTTGGCCAAGTAATCTTCTGTAACAGGGATAAGTTCCCAGAAGTGGGACTAGGACATCAACCCAGCCACAAAATTGCTGACCCCCCAACCTGTCCTGCTGGAGTAATGGTGGCTTAGACCTTATGGACACCAAGAGAGTAATCTCATGCCTAAAACTGCCTAGATGACTAGGATTTGAAAGCTGGTTGTATCAAAAACATAGGGTAGAACCAAATATGACTGAAAGAAAAAAAGTCAATGATGTTATTCCTAATTATATTCTGTTATACTCAGAGGGTCAGTGCCTAACCAAATTGTCTAAGGAGTGGTTTTGGCCAGCAGTTAATGGTTGCAGAAACAGAGACCCATAGCTAAATATTAGATGGGGCTAAAGAAACTTTAAAGAAAGTGAGAAAATATTGTAGTATCCGGGTGGATCAAGGACACAATGACAACTTGGCCCACATAATCAACATCATAAAGCATCACAGAGACAAAAGCCACAGCTACAGAGCCTGCATGGGTCTGTATCATGGCCTTTGTATACATAGTATGGTTCTTTAGCTTCCTGCTTTTGTTTGACTCCTAACAGTGGTGGAAGGAGTGCTTCTAACTCTTTTGACTATTCCTGGAACCATTTTCCTCCTACTGAAATGCCTTGTCCAAACTTAGTATGAAGGTATATGCCTAGTCTTATTGTATTTTGTTATCCAGAGCTCAGTTGATATCACTGGAAAATCTGATGTTTCCTGAAGGGAAACTGAGGAGCAGTGGATCTAGGGGAGAGAGGAGATGGGGGAGCTAAGAAGAGCAGAGAAAGGGAAGTCCACAGTTGGGATGTTTTGTAGAAGACAAAAAAAGAAGTGAAAATTTCTGTTTTCTTTGAAGACTCAGTTGTGATGGAGTTTTTTTGGAAACTATGAGAGAATTTTTTGAAAATTATAAGAGAATGTTTCTGCTGAAGCAGACATATCAGGGGATGTTTTGCTGAGGACAGACTTGTGGTGTTTTTCTGGAAACTGCCTGGAAAGGGGGCATATAATGTTTTGCTAGAGCAGATAACTTTAGAGAAAACATGATGTTTGGAAAGGATATATGTATAATCTAACAGGCAGTGGACAATGAGTTGTGGTATAAGTTCAGCTGACCATTCTTTGCTCATCATCACTGGGATTTGCCAATGTTGTTCTTCACTGAAGACGAGGCTGTATGCAATTGGTTTTCCTTGCCTTTTGGTGCTGGTCACATGTGTCATGACTTCATAGAAAGAAACATAACCAAAGAACTTCTGGTGGTATTCCAGCAACTTTTACCTGCTTCCTCACACTTGGACCAGTTGGCACCAGCTTGCAGTTTTCTCTGGACTGACTTACTGTTGTTAATTCATGAACGGTATTTGTGAGTGGATTGAGCTACTGATGCTGATTCATGTCAACTGAATTGCTGATATTCAGACAATGTAGACTGGATTTGCTTTAAAGAACTATTTCTAAACAGGTCCACATCCTCCTTTGCTCTAATAACCCTTCCTTCCCACTACCTCTGGTTGGTGGTGAGATAGAAGAAAGGTTGAAGAATTTATGAACCCTTATTAAAAATAGGTCTGAAAAATCTAAGCCTACAGAAAAATAAATGAATAAAATTTAAATAATAATAGTACAACAAATATCTAGATTCATTACTAAAGATAATAAAACTTACTATTCACTAATAAATGTTTACTAGTATTCTTACCATTGAAAATATTTCAATCACTGATCTCAGGAATAGTAAAACATAAGATAATAAATTTAGTTATAGCTAGAAATTAAGTTGCTATAGTTGAAGCAATAAATAGCTCATATACTAATTTGTGATATGAGAAAAAACTAGTACATCCATGAAACAGTACTCTAAAATGAATTTGGGGAGAATTTCTGGTGTGAATATGCTTTCTTTGCATGTTGCCTATTGTTTGCTTAAGGGCAGGGCCTTTTCAGCTGAAGGGTAGGTACTACTGATGAAACAGAATGGTATAGAGACAGTAAGGGAGAATGAAAGTGTACAGAGAGGAACAAACAATAGGCCCAACATTTAACTTTGAAAGAGAGAAAATTATTGAATAGTTAACATAATTGATCAATGGAGCACAAGTTAAAAAATCAAATGAGAGGTTACAAAAACAATTTGATGGATCCAAAGTGAAAATTGAGTTGGGTGTTGTTTAAGAAATTAAACCCATGGTGGCTTAGAATTTCATTCTTGATTTTGTCTTATTCTAAATTTGTATAGGCCTTAATTTCACAATCTTTGGAGTAATATTTATAAAATCCTATTTGTTTGTGGGGATATTTTGAATGGAATGTCAACAATTTATCATGTTAAATATTATATAGATTACAGCAATTATTATAATCTCTCTTTGCCCAGACAACTGCTACAGCCACACTTAGTTGGATCAGTATCATTTATCATATATTTGTTTTCCCTGTTGCATAATGCAAATACCAGTGGAGTGCTTGCTTTTAAAATAAACAGTATCCACAAAAGTAGGTGTTCTGCATTGGCCTCAACTAATTGAACAAGACAGCATCAAAGTAACCAGAAGCAATGCCCATGACTGCTAAAATGTTCATTGAAGCTATTTTCTCTAATTCTTGTAATAGTTCAATAAAAGCAGCCAACTGAACAATTCAACAAACATCACTAAATTAAAACTAAGACTTCATTGCAAATAAGACTTTCACCAATCTGTCTATTGATTGGAGTGTAATTGCCATACAAACATTGTTCTTCCAAAAACATCCTTTGTAAAAAAGCTAAATTTTTCTTGGATGTTTTCTACATTTTACAAAGTAAGAAGAATGCAAAACAAAAATCCATCTTTTTGATTAAAAGCAAATTGCAGTGGAAAATATGAATTTTCAATTTCTCAACTTACAACTATAGAGATGCAAAAAGACCTTGCAGAGCAGAACATGATAATAGAGTAAGACTTTCCCTGGGATGAGCCTGAGTAGTCATGACAGAATCAATATGGTATTTGTGCTCCACAGGTAGGTCAAATAACACTGGGCACAAATTTGTATTAACTTTGAAGAGATGGTCAGTGGGTAATTTTATTTGTAAAGCCATAAAGAAAACTTGCAATATCTGGCTGATGTGGTAGGTGAAAATTACTGTTAAATCCCTCCTCAAGAAAGGATCTACTGCTTAGCTATGGGGAGGGTGCTTATATATAATGTAACATGGAGCTGATAGAGCTCTTTGGTTGGCAATTTATTCTGGGATTTCCTTGATACACTGATGACTAATGTTCTTCCATAGAGGTCCAAACCAGATATCTGAGTAAGACATCCATATCTTTAGGTCTTTGTGAGACATTTTCCCCAGTGAAACCCCTTGTAAGTCCCCTGCCATTATAGCTTAGATTTGGAAAGTGTTGAGTTAATATTGTCTGCATTAAGTCCCTTTCTCTAATGGGCATGTATTCCTAAGAGATTACAAAGTATCTAGGCATTTGCACAGAAGATAAACTCTCTCTCTCTCTCTCTCTCTCTCTCTCTCTCTCTCTCTCTCTCACACACACACACACACACACACACACACACACAGTATAAATTATAGAACATTGGTTTGTAAAAGCCATTTGAAAAGTTGAGACATTTTCTCAACTAAACTAACAATTAGGAGAGAGAGACAGGAAGTAGTAGTTGCAGGAAAAAAAGATTCCATGAAATTAATGTTCTAGAAAAAAGGTAAGATAAATAAGAAAGACCATGAATGAATTTAAAACATGCAATACTTGATAGTGTGTCATGAGAATGTCCCCAGAGGTAAAAATCAAACAAACAAAAAACTAAAACCAAAACAAATCAATCAAACAAACAAACAAACAAAAAATTCTACACCCTAATGAGCTGATTCACAAGAAAATTATATTCTACATAATTTCCAAAATTATAGCTTAGATGACATATTAAAAATGAGATCTCTATTTTTTATAGGCAAAGATTTGTAGGGAGAAACTATGTTTATTTGGCAGGGTTGAATTCCGAGTATGATCCATGGATTTTTTTAAAACCCTTCAAATCAATTTTTATATATTCTAAGATTCACTAGGTTTGAGTCATGGATGTTTGTGATTAATCGGTTTTATCCCAGGAAAAATTCTTGTGTCCAATAAAAAGGCTGTTGATTACCACCAGTGTATTTTTGTTACAACTGAACACATAGAGTTACTGTGCCATGTTGGTCACTTTGTGTGATCCATAGGTTTCAATAGCTTGATCGGACCCTTGGTTATCTTCCTCATTTAAAATCTTGCCTGGCGCCATCTAATTACATAAAAGTTAGAACTCTGGAAAGGGACATTCATAGCAGATCCAGATCAGGGGCATCTAAGACTTCCTTCTAGCAATAGTGAGTGTCTTTAGCAATAGTGACATTTCTTTCGATTTGCAGGGGACAACCTGGGACAACAGCAACTGGCTGTATGTTTTAAAACTCTCCTGTAATCCTTGGCCAACCATACAACAGAGAACTTCTTATGTTTAGTCCTAGGGGTTTGTTAGATGGTCTTTTGTTAAATGCAGGGAGTACCATCAGACCAGGTGAGATGAGTTCATTAACAGTATATGAATATTTTGGTACACAGAATTATGTTTCATGGATATTTTTATAATATCATTCCTTCTGTCTTTGTCAGATAACCTTATTGTTATTTTATCCTTTATCCTCTTTTTTTATATGTACCTCACTCTCCTTTCCTAAAGATGCCTTGTTTCCTTATCAGGTCGTCTTTATATTGATTATTCACCTTTACTGTTAGACCACCTTCTTCTATATTTTTCTTGTCCATTTTCCTAAAGACCCTTCCTCATCCCCCCTTTTTCTAACCAGATCATTTTTACTCTGCACTGTCTATTGCTCCCCAAGGGTGCCATTTTAACTTTCCTGGTTTGTGTAGTTTCTACAGGCTATTCACTTATATCTGAATATTTGTGGCCAGGAGTATCTGAGAAAAAAACATACAATGTTTGTCTTTCGGTGTTTGAGTTACAGCAATTGATACTGTCTTTTCTGGTTTATGATTTTATCTTTTTTTTATAGTTGAATAATATCCCATGGTGTATGTGTGCCATATTTTTATTTCCAGTCATCAGTTGTATTACAGTTATGTTGTTTCCATTTTCTAACTATTGTGAATTGAGCAGCAATGAACATGCCTGATCATATTTCTATGGAATAGGATGTCAGGTTCTTTGGATATATGCCCAATAGTTGAATTTTAGTGTAGATCTATTAATGTAGCTGAATCTTAATGTAGCTCTATTTCCAGTGTCCTGATAGAACATCACAGTGTTTTCCATAGTGATTGCATGAGTTTGCATTCTCACCATAAATAAGTAAATGTTCTCTTTACCTGACATTTTTGATAGAATGTGGTGTTATTTGTCTTACTAATATTGGACTTTCTGACATGTGTAAGATGAAGTCTAAAGCTAGTTTTATCTGAATTTTTTTATGATAAAGGATGCCAAACACTTATAAAACCATTTTGAACCATTGTGTTTCATTTTTCAAAACTCTCTGCTTAGTTATATACCTAATTTTTATATGGTTATTAGTTTTCTTGCTGTGCAAATTCCTGTTTGGGGAACTTATTTTAGATACGAACCCTCTATTATATGTGTAATTGGTAATACTATTCTTTTCTATTTTGTACTCTGCTACTTTGCCCACCTATGCCCAACAAGGCCATCCTCCCCTACATGTACAGATGGAGTCATGGGCCCCTCTCTATGTGCTCCCAGGCTGGTGGTTTAGACCCTGGGGTGCTCTGGTTGGTTAGTATTGTTGCTCTCCTCATGGGGCCACAAACCCTTTCAGCTCCTTCAGTCTTCTCTCTAGCTTATCCATTGGGAAACCTTTGATCAGATCAGTGGTTAGCTGTGAGCATTTGCCTCTGAATGTGTCAGACTCTGGCAGACCTCTAAGGAGACAGCTATATCAGGCTCTTGTCAGCATGCACTTCCTGACATCTACATCAGTGTCTACATTTGGTGACTGCACATGGGATGTATACCAAGGTGGAATGGTCTCCAGACGGCCCCTCCTTCAGTTTCTGTCCCACACCGTGTCTCCATATTTGGTCCCTTGAGCATTCTGTCACTCCTTCTAAGTAGGATCAAGGCATCCACACTTGGTCTTCTTCATGAGCTTCATGTGGTCTGTTAGTTGAATCTTGGCTATTTCAAGCTTTTGAGCTAATATCCGCTTATCAGTGAGTAGATACCACATGTGTTCTTTTGTGATTGGGTTACCTCACTCAGGATGATATTTTCTAGTTCCATCCATTTATCTAAAAATTTCTCAAACTCATTATTTTTAATAGCTGACTAGTATTTCATTGTGTAAATGTACCACATTTTTGTATCCATTCCTCTGTTGAAGGACATCTGGGTTCTGTCCAGCTTCTGGCTATTATAAATAAGGCTGCTATGAACATAGTGGAGCATGTGTCCTTTTTATATGCTGGAGCATCTTCTGGGTATATGCCCAAGAGTGGTATAGCTGGATCCTCAGGTAATGCTATATCCAATTTTCTGAGGTACTGCCTGACTGATTTCCAGAGTGGTTGTACCAGCTTGCAATCCCACCAACAATGGAGGAGTGTTCCTCTTTCTCTGCATCCTTGCCAGCATCTACTGTTCTGTACATTTATTGTTTCAATTATATCTTGTTTTTCTGTTGCTGAATATTTGCTATTCTGTATGCTTCTCATACATTGATAGGTACCTTATTCTATAGGCTGGAGATCTTCTATGATTTTGTTAAAAATATTTTCTGTACATTTAACCTGAATTCCTTCTCTTTTCCTATATCTAATCTTTTGAATTTGTTTTTTTTTCCATAGGATCTAAGAGATGCTAAAAGTTTTTTGCTCAGTGTTTGACTGTGAGTTGTTGTTTAGATTTAACATGTTCTTTGATTGCGGTATCTATTTCTTCTATCTTGTTTTTTAATGTTAGGTATTATCTCTTTAATCTTATCTACTTTGCTTGTGTGACTTACCTCTGAGATTTTGATTTCTTAATTTTTTGTTTCCAGCTTTCCCTCAATTTGCTTCTTCTCTAGTGACTGTATTTTACTTTCATGTCTGTTTTCTGTATTTTGTTACATTGATTGTCTCTTCACACACTTCATTAAGGGATTTATTCATATCAAATTTAAGGTCATTAAACATATTAATAATTGTTATTTTGAAGTTCCCATCTTGTGCTTCAGCTACATTATATTTATCAGAGCCTACTTTAATATGGCTACTGATTTCTGATGGATATATTATCTTGTCTGTTTATGTTTGTGTACATTTGTGTAGAAATCTAGAGTTATGATGGTTGAGATGATTCTAGCTGTTGATGTCTGGTCTTGTCTTTTTAAAGTGAGTATTCTGTTCTTTGGTTGCTGTGGGGATTTTTGTTATTTTGTTGTTGTTACATTTGGCTTATTATAAAATATGGTAGATATGGATTCCATGGTAGAAAGTGCTTCTGCAGTTTGGTGTATTGCAGAGTGGAATATAGATGAACTAGGAGAAACTTCTATATATATATATATATATATATATATATATATAGTTATATAAATATATATATATATATAACTATATATATATATATATAACTATATATATATATATATATATATATATATATATATATATATATAGTTCTGGGAGCACCTACAGAAATTATCTAGGATTCAGTCCACACCATGAGGCAGGGTACTGATGGAATTAAATGTGTTTGTATGGGATGGTGTTTCTTCAAGCATGAATGAAACAAAGACCATGTCTCAAGGGACAGGGATGAAAGGTTTAATGGTACCCTGAGTCTGTATCAAGGGGTAAAATCTCCAGTGAATATAATTGAGTCGGAAAAGAAACACCTGTGAGAAGTCTGATACAGGCCTAAAGGTAAGACAGAAGAGAACATCATGAAGGACAGGAAGGATGATGAAACATTTACAGGAGTTGAATATCAGACTGGTGTGGCTACTAGGCATCTAAAGTAGATAATACATTTTTTTTGGTATTGGTGTCTGACACAAAGCAATAAATCTGTTCAGAAGCAGGTCCTGAGGTGGTCTGTGTCAAAAAGCTAAGTGTGTTGAATAAAATGAGCTATGTTTGAACTACACATTAAAGTGGAATAGAACTGACAAAAGGTGAATGAGGTGATGCAGTGTTCTTTTTGTTGAAGGGAACAAAACTACAAAATGAGGAAACACACATGATGCTGGAGAAACAAACAAACAAAAATCAGTGACTATAAATAAGTGTAACATGAGCACTTAGAAATTTAAAAAATCCGGTCTTCCAAAAGTTATTTCCCATATTGGATTGAGTTCTAGACCAGTACATGATTGAGTCCTAATAGCTGGTCACCTTTAAGAAGAATACAAGATTACTGTCCAGAAAAGGACACACTTGCAGCATAGTCAACTGATTATATCTGCCTAGACAGAGTAATCAGCCCTTAATAATTCTGCAGCACTAAGGTCTGTCAGATGATCCTGGGCCAGAAGGCAGAAGAACAGATGCTCCAACATCTTGTAGTAGAGGGAGTGTCAAGGTGTTCAGAGGTCTCTATAAATTGGCTAAGGTTTAGAAGCTATGCTTTGTGCTTCCCACAATTATAGTTAAGTAAGTCATTCTGGATTTCCGATGGGGTTGAAAACTTATAGTCTCATAGCCAATCCTGGCTATTTACCTTGAGAGAAAAAATTGAGTGGATCGTTTTCAGTTGACATTCATTCTAAAGCCAAGGAAAAAGCCAAGTTCAGAACTAAGTGTTTTAGTTAGGAGAGATGACAGAGGTTCTGGTTAGTCAACAATATGATGGACTGGGTATTAGGACTATCTTGTACCTCACTGGTACAAATAGGCATAATTATGCTCTAAATGTATTGGGAGAGAAAAGTTTTATTTTAACAGGAAGGGTGATATGTAGGAGGAGCTAAGGTGGGAAGAGTAATGAGAGGAAGAGAAGGAGTAAGGAGAGGAGGAGAAGAAGGAGAGGAGAAGCTAGGTGATGAGAGAGAGAAAGAGGGAAGAGACAGGAAGGCAGATGTTCATGTATCTCCACCAGTCAAAGATAGTTTATATATCTAGGTTGGGTAGTGGGTTACACCTCTGATTGAGCATTACCAAACTTATAAAGCCTTTGATTAACATTTTTTAAAAAAGTGTATAAATGCAAAAGAAAACGGGGCATGGGATAGGGGTCTTCTAAGGGAGGTGGGGGGAAATGGGGAAAGGGGATGGCATCTGAAGTGTAAATAAAATATCCAATAAAAAATGAAAAAAAAATTAGTTGAGCATGACACAGCAGCACTTATGATCAATAAACATGTAAGTCTTAACTAAAAAAAAAAGAAGAAGAAGAATACAAGAGACATAATTTTTCTTTTTGATTCTCTGTCTCACAAGGTCTAAAAACTTGAGGCAAGGCAGCTTGTCCCATCTGAGTTATAGTTAAGCAAATGTGGGTCAGGAACATATGTCCAATACAGCTCTCCAGTCACCCTTGTCAGGGCACTCAGCAAGCTCACAGGTCAGCATCATTCTTTGTCTCAGCAACAGTATGTCTCACCAATCTTTTTAAAGTTTTATGGGACTCTTCCACAATACCTTGTCCTTGAGGATAATACAAAATCTCCATAATAAATTGCTGACAAAAAGTCTCGACTGCTTAACTATAATTGCCAGATCCATTATCTGTTTTTTATTGGATATTTTGATTTTTTACCTTTCAATGGTATCTCCTCCCATTTCCACCCGAAACCCCTTATCGCATCCCCCCCCCTCCTATTTCTATGATCATATGCTCCCACCGTCTGCCCATTCCCACCTCCCTGCTCTCAAATTCCCCAACACTAGGGAATCCAAACTTTCAGGCACCAAGGCCGTCCACTTCCACTGATGCCTGACAAGTCCACCCTCAACTACTTATACAGGTGGAGCCATGAGTCCCTCCCTTTGTGTTCTCAGGCTGGAGATTTTAGAATGGCTACTCCAGCTTGTTTCTTAGGACCTTTTGCTTGAAAATTCTTTTCTAGCCTTTTACTCTAAGGTGGTGTCTGTCTTTGTCACTGAGGTGGGTTTTCTGTTTGCAGCAAAATGCTGGGCCCTGTTTATATAATCTGTCTGTTAGCCTATGTATTTTTATTAAAGAATTGAGTACATTGATGTTAAGAGATATTAAGGTAAGGAGATGTTGTTTCCTGCTATTTTTGTAATTAGCAGTGGCATTGTTTGTGTGGCTATCTTCTTTTGGGTTTGTTGGAAGAGAATTACTTTCTTGCTCTTTCTAGAGTATAATTTCCTTGTATTGGAGCTGTCCCCCTATTATTCTTTGTAGTGCTGGGTTTATGGAAAGATATTGTGTAAATTTCGTTTTGTCATGGAATATCTTGGTTTCTCCATCTATGGTAATTGAGAGTTTTGCTGGGTATAGTAGCCTGGACTGGCATTTGTGTTCTCTTAGGTCTGTATGACATCTGTCCAGGATATTCTTGCTTTTATGGTATCTGGTGAGAAGTCTGGAATAATTCTGATAGGTCTGCCTTTATATGTTACTTGGCAGAATAACCTTAGACAGGCTCAGTCTTGTTAACAGAATAAAAAAGGGGGACATTTGGAGAGCCTTTGGTGCTGCTTGGCAAGAAGCTGACATGTGCCAAGGACAAGGAAATGGACTGCTTGGAAGGAATATGACATTGACCAAGGACAAGGAAGTAGACTTCTGACATTAGGAAGGAATCTGACATTAGACTAGAACAAAGAAGTAATTTCAGGTAGGAATCTAAATCGAAGGCTACAACAAAGAAGTAATCTCAGGTAAAAATTTTAATATTAGGCTAGAACAAAAAAGTAATTTCAGACAAGAATCTAATTTTAGACTAGAAAAAGGAAGTAGCCTTCAGACACGAAAATGACCCTGGGCTAGGACAGGGAATTAGGCTCAGATACTTTGGTCATCTTGATAAGCCCTTAGAAACAGTGATCATGGGAGTGTTCATGTAACTTGTTTTAATGCCTTCCTTTTTCTGTGACTATTTGTGTTTATTGTATTGCTTGTTCCTTGACTATTTGCATCTATTGTATTGCTAGACCCTCAACCTAGATCTGACCTCAATAGATGCATGTAATCAAAATGGTATAAAAGCATAAAGGAAGAGGGAGTATAGAAAAAGGGGTTCTAGGGAGGGGAAATGGGAAAAGTGTATGACATCTGTATTGTAAATAAATAAAATATCCAATAAAAAAGAAATTAAGAAATCATGAACAATGCTCTTACTGTAGTATTGTTGTGAAAGAGTATTGTAACTTAGCTCAGCTGTAATCCTTTGATATGGTATAGGTATAATGATTACTTCTGCTTTTATTTTATTTTTATGATTGTCACAAAAGTTCATAGAAAATAAAATGTCTGGAGATTTTAAGCTAGCTTGTGAAACTGAAATTATCATCTCATACAAAAGTTATTAAGTAATGTGATTTGCTAACAATATATCTATTCTAATTAATGAATGAATTATTTTAGTTCAAGTTAGAATTAGATTGTCTCATACAGATTTGGCTCTGAAAATACACACAGTGATGAATATATGTAGACATACCAGTCTGGGTATTTTGTTTTAATATTTACAATAGTGGTACTATTGCCTTCATTTGTAGAGTTGAAAACAACTATCCATGCAGTTAATAATAAATAAAAATTCTGCAAAAATAGTCCATTAAAGGAAAGATAATTAAAAGACATAAAAATAAATTCCCATATTTAGAGTTTATCTCTTTAAAAAGTTATCAATGTTGAAAATATTGAAATAATACTGAATGTTGGAATAATTTTAAAAAATTCAATTACTGATACAATGATGACAATAAAACAGTGAAATTCATGATCATGTTAAAGGAATTTTGCCATACTGTCAATGAATAATAAATCTAAGTATTCATAAAGTAATATACCTATAATATTGCTTTTTATTGACATGTATTAATAGTAGGAATTTCAAAATAGCAAATATCCTAGGCCTATTAAAATAATAGGTAGGTAATCATATGTCTTCCTTAAAAGAGTTCTCAAAGAACAGAGAAAACTCATAAATAGTGACTATGTATGGATATTTCATAGTCATTCATTTCTTTACCTCTTTGAGAGATAATGGATGTATCTTCTTTTTTATATAATTGGCCATGTTATGATGTTTTTATCCAGAAATTTTCTAAGTTTATGAAAACACATGTCATGTATGTATGTTTGTGTTATGCACATGTTCAAATAAAAAGCAAACAAATAAACTTCCTATTAGATGCATATAACATTTAAAATGGCAATCTTATAATACTAATTTTATCCACAATACCTATTACATTTGCTAAACTTTGAAACATTAAAATGAATATATCTCTTAACACATTTCAAAGAGTTTTCTCTTGAAAATAAAATTAGTAATGTTGTATTTAAATGTATTGTCTAAAGGTGGCTGGAAGACTATTTTTCCATGTACGAGCACATATGCTCAAATTTATTTATACTATTTTTAAAACTATGTTCCCACTGAACACTGTTATGATTCTCACACACCCATGAGCATGCTCTCACATGCTCTACTTTTATGTTAGATGTTACTTTTTCATCAGTAGAAAAGTGGAAACTACTTTACAACTTTTTACTGGATCATAAACCATATTTCACATTGGATGATTTTCATATCTATACTTCCAAAGATTTTAACACAGAAAAATAGTAATCATGGAAGAAACCCATGCCTCTGGCTGGGCAGGGGTTTGTGTTTCCCTGGTTCCTGTGGGGGTCCCAGTTATGCTAGGTATTGGAAAAGATGTGTTCACAACTGTGATCTTAAGTGTGTCAGAGCTCCAGTGCTTCTGGGTGTGTCTGATCTCCTGGGAGTCAAGCTTCCTCTGTGATTATGTGATCCTGTGATCCTGGGTTTTTCAGAGCACCTGGGAGTCAGGCTTCCTATAGCTGTTGTAAGAGCAGGTTCAGAGCCAGCACTCCAGGTCTGCTTCAGGTGCAGGTTAAAACTGGAAGGAAACCGTGCCACTGGCTGTGCGGGGGGGTTCCTGTGTCCCTGGATCCTGGGGGACCAAGTTACTCTTGGGTGTTGGGGCAGATGTTGTAGGCAGGGAGGTGAGAGTGGATGGGGGAACACCCTCATAGAAGCAGGGGGAGGGGTGTGGAATAGGTGGTTTCAGGAAGGGAAACCAGGAAATAGAATAACATATGAAATGTAAATAAAGAAAATATCCAAATAAAAGAAAAAATAATGTAGCAGGATACAAAATCAACACCCATCAGTTAATAGCCTTCCTATATGTAAATGACAAATGGACTGAGAAGAGAAACCATACCTTTCACAACAACTCCACCTCTAACCAAGCATACATAAAATACATGTATAATAAATACTTTAAGACACTAATGAAAAAATGAAGAAGATATCAAAGGATGGAAAGATCTCCCAGGTTCATGGATCAGTAAAATTAATATAGTGAAAATGGCCATTCTACCAAAAGCAATCTAAAGATTCAATGCAATCCCCATCAAAGTTTCAACACAATTCTTCACATACATCTTCAGCGTCATGAGCAAACAACAAAACCAGGATAACTAAACAATCCTAAATAATAAAAGATATTAGCTTTCTATCAGATGTCTAGGGACCTCTCTAGTTTCAAATTGTACCACATAGTTTACATGTTGATCAATGAAATTGAATTGAAGACCCAGACAAAAAGTTTTCACATCTGTGGATACTTGAGTTGTAATAAAGAAGCCAGACATACACACAGTTTTCCTCACTAATTGGTGCTGTTCTATTGGGATAGCTGCATGTAGAAGAGTTCAAATAGTTTCTAATTATCACATAAAATTCAGCTACAAATGGATCAAGGACCTCAACATAAAATGAAATATACTGAAACCGATAGAAGAGAAAGGAGGGAATAGTCATGAATGCATTGGCACAGGAAAAGACTTTCTGGACACCATTAACAGGCACTAAGAACAATTAATAATTGAGACCTCATCAAACTTCAAGTAGCAGGCTACTGAATGGTAAAAGACTTTTACCAACTACACATCTGAAAGATAATTTTTATTTTGCATTTTATGAGATTTTTTATGTGTAATTATGTATACTTTTGTGTAGTTATGTTTCTTGTACCTTTGACTTTTTTCTACTTTGCATTTTTCTATTTTATTTCATTTTTATTTTATCTTATCTTAGTTTACTTTTAATTTACTTGTTTGTTTTCCAATCAGAAGGAAGAAGAATCAGCATGGATTTGGGAGGATGGGGAGGATCTGGAAGGAGTTGGGGAAGGACAAATCATGATCAGAGTATACTGTATGGAAAAAATCTGTTTTCAATAATAAAATAAAATATCAGCAAAAAAGTATAATAATCATTAATGCATGTGAATATGTGACCCATAAATAGAACTACAAACCCATTCATAAAAATATGAAACTCCTTCTAAGAATAAGCTTTTGAATTTTCAAATTTTAATAAAAATGGCTGTGGGTATGAAGCTTATATGTAAAAAAATGTTTTCAATTTTTTTAAACAGTATATATCGCAAATGTCTAAAATTTCAAATATCCAATAGAATAAATGACAGCAAGGAAACAGTGTCTTTTGGACTCACTGGCAGTAATACTCATATGAAATCAAAGAGAGCATGGTAGAATGCACAGGACCTGTAGAGATTCACGCCAGATGCTATCACAGTACTGAGAAAGAAAAGTAGACATGCATTCCCATCCTGAACCAAGAAACTATCTAAAATTGACATCCATTTGCAAATGACAACTTGTTTTCTCCCATGGAGTTTCACTGGGTATATTAGCTTCACTTAAGAACAGGTTTCTTAATGAGAAATAGATGGAAAACACAAAGTAAACTCAGTGATGTTGGTGTAGATTTTTGTCTCATACTGCTTTGTTTGAACTGTTTTGTTTTGTTTTGTTTTGTTTTGTTTTGTTTTGTTTTACTGGCCCTTTGCTTGTCTGTTATGGTTTTTGAATTTATATTTTTATGGTATGTGTGTGTGTGTGTGTTTCTTGTGATTATTCTTTGTTCCTTTTATTCTAATTTTTGTTTGTCTTCTAAAGAGACAGAAAGAAAAAACAATGTGTGGAAGTGGGTAGTGGGTATAGAGAATGGGGAAAAAGATCTGGTAGAAGTTGGGGGAGAAGAAAAGGTGGGAGAGTGATCAGCATATATTCTATGAAAAATATTTTCAATAAAAGTATATAAAATGTCTAGAGAAAGTGAAGATTGTAAATATTTTGAATTAGAAAATTGATAAAATATAAACCTGACAAAATATGAAATAGTAGATAATAATAACCATATTCTAACAAAATAATTTTAATGAACATTCTATTTATTTAGTTTTCTGAATATTTGTATATATAAATTAATATACCTATTTTTACAAGTTATACTTTGTTTTTACCATTGCATTTTCTCTAGTGTCATTGTATAATTTGCATCATTAACAGCAAATGCTAAATTTTACTTTTAAATATAGTGTGCTGGTTTCTTGCTAGAGATTAAAAATTCAAATTGTCAATTGCTTACTTTCCTTTATTAAGTAAACCATTTCTTTGGAAATACAGCCCTAAATAGCTAATTAGATTTCCTAATAGCATGAGAAACCATCATGGGGATAATGTATAAGAATTGTACCATCAGCAAAATTACAGGGGGAAACCACCTAATACTTTTTTTGTTTTGCTCTGCAATTTAAACTTCAATGGCTTTATTTCATATTTTTAATATGGCAAATCATTATTCTCTCTAGAGCTTACATTAATGGGCAGAGAACCAAATTATAAGAGCAAGCTAATTTGCACCCAAGCATTTCACATTAACGAAGTACATTTTTTTCAGATATCGGGGAATATATACACTTTGCAAGTGATTCATCCTCTACTCTTAGCGCTCATAGTGTAATTAACTACATTGTTTCTTCAAATCACTTCACTGGTTATCTGTAAGTTTGAACATTTTAATGTTAGGAGTGGTGTCAGTGGCTGCTGTATTTGTAGAGGTTTTCTTTTGATGGAGAATATATAAAATTGCAATATTTATATATGAAAGTAGAAACAATTGTTTAAATTACTTCCAAAATACAGACATTTGTCTTCAATTAACAGTTGACAAATTACACAAACTTTATTGTATATCTTTGGTTTCTTTACTATTAGCCACCATAATGTCTTTTTCACATACACAAACTACTTAATGAGAAGCTGCAAGACGAGCCTATTTATAAATTCCTTGCAAGAAAATACAGAATATTCTCTTTACATAATGCCAAGGCAAAATATTTCTTGAAGTGATCATTACACTTTTATTTAATTAATAACTAAAACTACTGTAATTAGAAAAATCATATCACAGTTTAGTGAAATGCTTCAATTGAACTGTTCAATGAGCTTGTTTCTTCTTAGCTTGTTAAGAATAATTTTATTATCATTATCATATTACTATTATTTATCATGTTTGTCTTTTTGTGTGTAGTTGATGCACATAGGCACATATGCCATAGACCATATGTTAATGTCAGAGGGCAACTCTAACCAGCAGTTCTTCCACCTTTACATGGTTTCAGAGACTTGAACTGAGGACACAATACTTTGTAGCAAACATTTTTACATACTGAGCTATATTGTTCTACTTCATCCCTTTAGTTTTGCTAAGTAAATTTCTTTATAAGAATTCTAAAATTTTAAGTCTACTAATTTAATGAGAATACTTTTAAATTACTACTTACAATAAGGTTCTTAAGTGAATTAACGAAACTGCCATCAATCAAGATTTCAGTATCTTTTGTAAAGGATAAGGAAAGTCATACATGTGGCATCAGACAATGTATAAGAAGTGCATAATGTTATTAAAATGTTATAATTAGTTATGTAATTTTAATAAAGTTAAATGTTTTCAAGAGACATACATATGTGATTCAAACAGTGACCATTAATTGCAACCTGAAATTTTTGTTTTAACCTGGAACAGTTTGAGTTATTCATTTTTCTCCTTTTTGTTGTTTGTATTTGTTTTCTTGTAGTAGAACTAGAGATTTAACCTAGAATCTGGTGTGTGCTGAATGAGTGCTCTACCAATGACTCATAGCCACAGTCCAAGTTTTTTAATAATTTTAAGTTAACTTTCTGAGTTACTATTCTGATAATCTTATAAAAACACACACAGAAGTACAGGACTAACATTTCTGATTTTTAAAAAAATATGTTATACTATATTACATATTGTATATAATATACATGTCTCTAGAAATTTATAGGATCCATAATATATACCTTGTCCTACATTTAGAAATAGACAAATGAAGAATATTGAGGCCCCATTCACATGTATATATTGAATTAATCATCTGTAGTTAATGTCTCAGCAGATATATGTTTCTGATGAAAATGCTGTTATTGTGTCTGATGTGTAATGTATGGCTAGAATTGTAATGATTTGTACTCTTAAGCAAATTCCTAGTAAAGAGCTGAAGTATCATCATGATGAGATGTTAAATGGGGTAGGGAGATCAATAAATGAGTGATTAATAATTTTGCATAAAGAGTGGTGTTTTTAGCTGTTTGTCATATTCATATATTTGGGTTTCTATAGTTGAATTACAGTGATGATTTTTCATGTAATTAGTCATGGTTAAGTGCTGTGTAGAAAAAATGAGTAACTATTTTTCTGTTTTGAGTTTATTATTTTTAACTGGATGTCTTGGGTTGGCATTAAAACTTTCACCTATTTGTATTTGTATATTGTGTGTTAATGAATATTTTATATGATATATTATATAACATATGTCATATAACATATATCATATATTTTATATATATCATCATATATCATATATCACATATCATATATCAATCATATTATATATTATATATCATATTATATCATATATCGTATATATTATATGTTATAATATAATATATTATATATTATATTATGTATTATATATTATATATTCATTATATATTATAAACTATACACCATTATATATTATGCACTATACACTATACAATATACATTATATATTTACCATATATTACATTATATATTATACCCTGTATACTACAAATTATACATTACATACTATATGGTATACATTACACATTATACTCTATAAATTATATACTATACACTATACATTTTTATATATCATATATCACATAGCACATATCACATGAATATCATGTCATATTCCATATGTTATATGCCATGTCTTATATAACATATCCTATATTGTTTATTATATATTATACAAATATAAAATATATTATATGCATTAATATAAGTAATATATTTATATGTAATAAGTGAAACATGTTATATTTTTATTATATCTTAGTATTTTGTTTCTAACTTGGGGTATGCAGTCATGAGTGACTCTGCCTTTGAAGATTAGGAACATCAAATACATCAAGGTGTAGCTAGTTATGAGTTGCTGACTTGGGTGCTATTTGTGTTCTCTGCAAGAACAGAACACCCTCTTAAGCACTGAGCCACCTGTTCCCATCAAAGATGCTAGTTTTTTTTCTCTTGATTCGTTGTTGCCTACTCTTGATTCTCTGACACCAACTAGAATTTCTATTCTTAATAGTTTGTAACTACATGAAAAATTATGATGAATTGAATATGAATCAGTTGGATCCTTCAACCAAATAAATTTTAAAACATTACCATAGCTTTGATAAATGTTTCATTCTGACTAATCAACCCCCCCCCCAAAAAAAAATACTGTGTATTGGGAGCAAAAGTTTTCTTTCTGGATGCAAAAAAAAAAAAACAACTGCAGCTTGTGAGCACTTCTGTGGCTTTTCCATGATAACTGCACTGTTCCCATGTTGTCACTGCTACTGTGTAGTTAATAAAATTGAAATTAACTAAAGTTATACAGGCTACAAGTTATGAATTATAAGTAAACCATAACATGGAAAGGCACTTCAACAAGTTTGCTTTTGATTCCAAGTATCTACTTAATCTGTTTCTGTGAACCTTTCAAAGTCATGTGCTCTTTTAAGACATTTTTGCTTCCTTTAATATGTCATAAACCAATCTAGGACAAGAATTAATTAATTAATAGGTTATTAATTAATAGGTTTTCCACAATTTCTTTGAATTAATCCATATTTCAAAAAAGACATTGTGAAGTATTTCTTCTTCCAAAGCCACCATTTCTATTTATCTTTACTTGCTTCTGTTTCTTGAAGAGATTAGTACTGCAGAGACCTCATGAAGCTGAATCAAGCATTACTTATACTTCCAAACACCATATTTTATCCTATATTTAACTCAAACTTATAGTTTGGCTTACCCTTCAAAGATTTATTGAGTTGTAAAATTAAGATATGCTAATCAATAGAGTCTTAGCATGCTGAGGTGCTTATACATAAACAAGGAATATTCACCCTTCTTGACAAGAAATTAGTGTTAACCTAATGCAAACATTAGAATTATAATAGTAGCTCCTAATTTTTTGTTGTATAAATATACATATAGAAGTTAAAAGAAAGAAAGAAAGAAAGAAAGAAAGAAAGAAAGAAAGAAAGAAAGAAAGAAAGAAAGAAAGAAAGAAAGATTCTTTTGGGAAGTCAGAAGATGGCATTGGATTTTCTGGGGCTAAATGTACAGATGGTTGTGTACTACTGTGTGGCATGTAGTATCAAACTCTGCTAATCCATATGAGCAAAATATTCTCAAAACACTGAGTAATCTCTCCAGTCCCAACCAGATTCTTCTCACAATTGATAGCCCATCATTGAAACAAAATAAATTTGTCAGTTCAGTGAAATATGAATAAATATCTCTCCAGAAAACTTAGTCCTTTAGGTATATGGCTACAAATGCTGTAGCTAATATATATTGATCTATTTCTAGTTTTTTTTTTTTCCTTGAGAAAGCACCATACCAATTCCCAACAATTTCCAATACTGGTTTCACTAGTTTATTTCTCCACAAATACTAAGTGACCTCTCCCATATCTTTAGCATTATTCATGGTCATCAATTTTCATGATATTTGCCCAATGTTCTCTCTCATATGTGGACCATTATTTAGAGTCTTTAGAGTTGTGTCTATTTATAGTAGAAAACTTAGAGAAGACAGAACTAGAAAAGAGACATGGGGGCAGGGCAGATTTCAAGGGAGGAGGGATAGTAGAACACACTTGGCATGAAGAGGGCAGGAAGAATAATATATTTGGAAAGATTAATTGTGAAGGATAATGGGAGTTCATGATAGAGGAAGGTGTATCGGAAAGATTAAATAATACTAAAAAACTTTAGAAGAGACATATGAAACATATCTTACAAAATTACACGAGTCTTCCTAAACCATACATGTACAAATTTAAAAAAATGAGGTGTTAACCGATATGTGGGGGAAGAGGCAGGTGGGCATATGCACCTGTCAGATATCAGACTATTGAAGAAAATGCACAGTGACAAGCATGGATTACCCGCCTCAAGCTGTTCATCAGTAAAGTCTGATAGACTTTCAAAATAATAAAAATCCATTGCCATTGTTCTTGGTTACCTTCCAGAACGTGATAGTAGAAGACAAAAACAATAAGCAATCTTACTTAGAAGGAGAAACCATGGTAAATACAAGATCCAGTCAGTAAGTATAGAATTGATAAAGGAGTGAGTCATAAGGTCTTATTTAGCTGCAGAGGTGTTGGCCAGTAATGGCTGGAAGTCAGTTTTCCTCAGGGTTGCAGCACCAATAGACTCTCCATGTTATAGCAAATGGCCCCCAAACCTTGTGCTTTACTGGCAGCAATAAATTTACCAAGTGAGTTAATAAAAGAGGATATGAAGTTGGGAGCAAAAAAAAATTGTGGGCCATGTACAATAGGAACTGGAAGGTACAGAATAGGGTATTGATTTGATTAAAGGTTACAGGCACAATAAAATTATCATATGATAATTTAATGTGTAGCCTCTGGTCACAAATATAACCAGAATAATTCATAGGAATTTATTTTTTAAACTTCATTCTAGAAATTTTGCACTATAACAAATGCTGACTATATTCTTTTGATATTTTACATGTTTGAAACATTTAATAAGCCCTCTTTAAATATGATGATGCCTTTTTGGATAATATTGTACAAGGAATCAATTTATACTATATGTACTATGTTGCTCAAACGCTAACTAAAATAAACCATGATATCTATTACTTTTGAAAAATGTATTTGCAACCATGAATATGTAATCCAGGGCTCATTCCTTTTTTATCTTGGAAAGATTCCTTTTGCTAATGCCTGCCTTTTGATTTAGAATAGAAGTGAATAGCATCCGTTTTTATTCTAAAATTGTTTGCCTTCATAAAGGGAGTTTACACTAATGTTTCCTTTGGTTCAATTAAACATATTGGAACAATCACACAAGGCATCTTAGACATTCCTATTAAATGCAGTATTTTCCCACAGAATAAATTTATACCAGTTATAATGCTAAGAGGAGAGAGAAACACACATGTGGTGTTTAAAATCTCAGACTCTTTCCTTCAGGGTTGAAAAGGCAACATTTCCTAGTAAAAAACAATTTCTTTTTAGTGAGGCATTTTGAAAAATTCTGGATTTCATCTCAACTTCCAAACACTGTAGAGAAAATAAATGTTTGAGTGAAAACACCCAAAAGTTAAAACAGAGCATGAAATTTAGAAACAGGAAGAGTTTGAATTGTTATTAGCTGCATGACGCAGAGAACAAGTCTATCTGAATATTGGGTTCTTTCAATACTCATAAAGGAGAATATTACCATCTTAGTAGTTGTATAAGGGGAGTTATTTGTAACATATGTGGAAATTAGTCATAAAAATAAAAATACAGCATATTAGACATATGTCCATTACATTGTAATCTCTTTCATGATTAAATTTATAAACATGGAAGGAGATAGTGATATGCTTTCTGTGTTTACTTTATGTTTTATTTTTGATTGTTTTACATTTATCAATGTGATATAAGAGACAATCTAGAACAATAGTCTATGACTAGTGTACTTGCTTGTATCCCAGAGATTGAAGGCCATTTCTTACTACTAAAGATGCCACGTACTCTGACTAAACCTGGAAGGTTCTAGGTAGATTTGAATTGAAAGCCTTCTCTCTGAGTACTAGTAGTTGCTATACAAACTAACAAGAGAGGTAAACAAACAACAGTTCTATTGTGCTTTAGTATATATTAACCAAAATAGTGACCAGAATAGCAAGATAACAGTAAGAGTATAATAACGGTGATCATAACTCAGTAGTTTCCAAAAGCTGTTTAATTGAACTCAAGGACCACAAAACAGGAGAGAAATCATGCATGGTCCTGGAAATTTAGCTAGCTATTAGTGCATAGATCTTTGAGGAGAATCAACTACTCCTAGTTTACTGAACAAGAATAATTACAAACTACATTCTAAATACTTAAATTTTTATACCCAGAAATAAGCACAGCTCTCACCTTGCATCAAAAAATATCTCTTTCAACAAACACTATTACAAAAACCAATGACTAATCAAAATGGTAAAACAACTAAACAACTGATTGTGTGATGTCCTACTAATCAATGTAGCCACAACAAAACTCATACACATGACCTGAAGGGAACATTAGGGAAGAGGCAGCATAATGATTGTGAAAGCCACAGTTCCGGTAAGGTGCTCTGGGATTTTGTCTCTGGGAAATGATGGGTAAGCTTAATTCAGGATACTTCAATATTATGGCTACTTACCAACACCTAAATAAGGCCAAATTAATAGGCATGCTAACACTGAAGGCCAGCATGTTTCACAAAGAACTATAAATAAAGAATAGAACTATAAATAAAGAATAGTCCTCCCAACAGATGATAATACCCCAGATTGGTTATGAAATATCACATGGTGAGCTCTATAGTCATTTAAATGCAAGTAACATTTAACCAACTATATATCTCAATGTAAAAGTAGCAGTGAAGTCCAGAGGAAGCAACAGAGGACAAGCAGTTGTAAGAGGAATTGGACAGAGGAAAGGAAAGGATAAAAAAGGATAAATAGTAAAATTTTTTAAATGAAAAAAAAATCATATTGGTAATGGTCTTAATTTACCTTTATTGTTTCTGTAGTTACTACAGGTTGTATGCTCATCTGAGGGCTTGAATCTATGAATTTCCAATAAGAGAGAATATGAACTTTGTCTATCTGGGTCTGTGTTACCTCACTCAAGATTGTCTTTTCTAGTTCCATTGCCAGAATGGGGAATTGAGGATAAATAGAGAGGGGAATACAAGGGTACAAAAAAATCATATCTCAGAAATGGGTACAGGGCCTCTTCTTAGAGATGTGAATACAGAAGATGGTGGACAGATGGAAAGAAGAATAGCAGAATATGCATGATCTGATAAGAAAATTAGGAAAGAGGAGGGGAAATCCTTAGGAAGAGGGAGGCAAATACAGAAAGTAGGAGAGGTTAAAGGGAAATAACAGGAAATAAGTGATCTGAGAGAAGAATGGGAGAAATGGGAGATTCCCTAAGGAAGTAAGAGGGAAGTAGATAAGGAAGAAAGAATGTGGGTAAAATAACAATATGGGTGTTTTAAAGGATACAGGGAATCATTCCTTTACCTATTTACCAGAAAAATTAAAATCCACTTAAAATGCATATAACTCTGTATATAAATATGCATATATTCTTTTAATGAGTTTTTCTCCTCTGGATTGACTGTGCTCTCTCCAAAAGAGAAACAACACTTAACAAAAAACAAAATACCACACATGAGAGTCACACTTACCCATGGCCATCTAAGAGATTCTTTTAAGCCCCAGAGGTGGAAAGTAAGTCCTTATTGCTGAAGATATCATGTATCTCAGAACAGTACTTAGACACCACTGAGCTTTAAATGACTTGACTGAACCTTTAGTGAGGACTAGGTTTTAGGGTGCCAGAAGGAACCATCAAGCTCCTAATGAAAGAGGCAAACCAGCTATGATACCTTTGAAGCACAGCAAAGACCAGCATGGCTCTAAGTCCTGAGTAACTGCTGCCTCTCTAGCCAGCCATTTTATATAGTTACTAATGGTACAAGGAAGCTTTCTCATATGCTGTTACTTCTGTTACAAGAAAACTTACTCATGTGATTATGCTACTAGAAAACTTTCTGATGACCTAGGTGACTGGATATTCTGTTATGTTCTGTGCTTTGGTGTTCTTGGAAAACAATCACAGTAAAGCTCGATTAGAAATGCTTTGTAATAATAAGCAGCCACACGTATTGTATTGTGCAACCACAATAAGTTTGGACGCAAGCCAAACGCCAGGCAACACTTCCTGCACCTATGCGTGAGCTTTTAAGGTTTTGCCTTTGTAAGCTGACCCTGGGATAGACATCAACATACGTGAGACACATGTACCAATATTAGAAGTCATTTGGAGTATGATTTCCATTTTGAATAGGGGCCAAGTAAAGTTTTGTTTTCCCAAGACCTCTCTGGGAATTAACATCCTACTTGGCAGAAAGAGACATGTACATGGGTAATTGACACCCTGGTTGGCCAGTTAAGACATGAATGTTAGGCAAGGCAAGATCCTGCCACAGTTGAATACCCCAAATGTTGGCAACAGGATACATATACAATAAAAATATGTTCTTAAGGAAGTACCATATCCCAAAATCCTGGTTGGTGGAATAACTTGGCACAAATGATTATGGAATACAGGCTTAAAAGTTCTGTAGGATCCTGGCTCCAGGTCATAGTAGTTGAGAACTGTTCTGCACCATGCTGGGGGCCAAAATGTCAGGGACCACTCTTTCAATATTGGAAGCTGCACTGCCAAAAGCCCTAAGGGCTAAATTGTTAGAGCCCGCACTGCCCCAAGCTGCTCCTGTCTGGGTGGTCAGGGTTCAGCAAGAGAGAGAGTGAGGACGGACATGAAGAATGGAGACCAGAGTGTGATTCAATCCCATTTAATCTTCAGTCTCTATTCTTCTCTCCAGGTCCCTAGTTCCTAGTACCAAGTCTCAAGACCTAATTCCAGTTCTAAGTTGCTAGTCTCCCAGTTTCAAGTTCTCTGTCTCAAGTCTCAAGTCCTTCTCCATAGTTCCAGGTTGCTAGTCTCTTTCCCAGTTCCAAGTTCTTTTTCCAAGTGTGCCTAACTAATTTCTTCTGTCTGCCTCTTGCCTTTTATATATCTCACTTATATAGGTCACTTATATAGGTCATGCCTTTAAGTCTTTTCTTTAAATCACACCTTTAAGTTTCACACACCCAAGGGAAAATCCTGGATATCTAAAAGAAGATGTTATCAGAGTGTGCTCAACTGTTGTAGGCTGTTGTAAACAAGTCTCTTTTCAGGGTACATGGTTCAAGATAGCTGCAAGGATGATAGCTGCCTTCTGTCAGCTCTCCAGAATAGTCATTTCCTGAGTCTGGTCTGTGGTCTTGATCATTCAGTCCTGGGGTTAATGGTCAGTAAACTATCCCTATCTAAGTGTTTTTGTGGTTTGTGAAGTGATTCCTGGACTGTAGTACCTGGCTTGAAAACTCAAAGAATAAAGTAGAGGCACACATAACTTAGCTATAACTAACAGTTCTCTAAATTAGATTTAAGTTTCATACAACTAGAGGTATACCATTCATGGTATAGTGGAAATCTAGGTAACTACTCCAGGCTAGTGAAGTCAAGATTGTTGGAACAGACACTAGAATCACTAGTAAAGTAGTCACCATAATCTCTAACAACAATATATGCACATTTGTTCTTATAACCACATTTAAGTATAGTCTTTACCCCTTATCAAAGAAACTTATCTTTACAAAAGTTAGAGACTACTACAGAAAATGACAGAGTTATGGAGTCCAGCCCTAATGGATAATTCATGAAAACCTTCCACACCTAAGTTTCATAGGACATTGCAGAAGAAAGGGTGGAAAGAGTGTGATAAACAGGGAAACAGGGAGTTTGGTATGAAATTGTATTTTTAGTAACATCAGAAGCTACACATATAAATTTTAAAATGTAAGCTGAACAAGAATGAACACTAACGGACATGTCAAACTAAATGAGAAAAGCTTAACCTTATTCAAAGTATTAGAGACATCTATAAGTTAAATTAGAAAGTAAAGAGGTGCTTTTATCCAGAGACGAACATACAAATTGATTGTCTATTACAAAATAGTGAACTCTTAAAACAAAAATACAAGTATATTATATGAACTTAGTTTATATCTAGGAATATATATGAATTTACAAATACATATGTGAATGAAATAACAACCGATTTAAAAGAAGAGCTCATAAATTTGAAGGAGAGTAGAAAAGATAGGAAAGTTTTAGAGGAAAAACAAAAGATAGAAATAATGTGATTAAATCAAAATCTCAAAAATGTAAAACTTCAGTGATACAAAACAACACAGAGGGGAAAGAGCTCAAAGCCCCTTCAATAACAACAATAAATCATGGTTTTTAAAGATGTTTTTTTGTGATGAAAGAACAGCAGAATTTATTTGTATCATTCCTTTTCATTTACTGTAATCACTGCTTCAAATTTTCAAGTTTTTTATAGCAGCTAATAAAAATATTCATAAAAGTTAAGCTTTGTTCTAAAGCTTGATTATAATTAAATGCCAAAAAATGATATAAACATACTTGAAAATGTTTGCAAATGTGTTTATCACAACTAACTGAAGTATCTACTATTAACTAAAATCATCCAAAGCAAACTATTGAATTTCTTTGTGGACTTTACACAGGAGTCATGAAGTTTGAGGTAGAAAAAGCTTATTCATTAAGAATCCACAATAGTGTATAACACAGGTTAAAGTGTACTAAATAAATGAGAATTACTGCAACTGAGGGTATTATGCTAGGTACTTTTAATATGGCTCAGAAAAAAAGTCATCACTGTTTTTTATAACAACATTTTGTCCTATAGTTTTTCTACCAAATCTTCTTTTTGAATACTCAAACTTTGAAATTGTTATTATGTAAGTGATGGAATACTTCTAGCTAAGCCTGTGCATGTATTTGACATAAAATATTAAGATATAAAGAATTTGAATTCCCACAAGTAACAACATAAAATCTTTTGTTTTGAGCTAAATTCTGCATATTAGATTTCAAGTTTGTGTATTAACATATAATGTGTTAATGAAGCAATTTAATGTTTAAAAAGACTTCAAAATTATATCACTGGAAAATTATAAAGAAAAATAAAAGAGTAGCTGGTGAGACTTTAGCAATATTCTGTCTTTGATTTACCTGTAAAAGTATTAGTCTATGATATATAGTTTAACTATAACTGACTCAGCCCTGAGTTTTCCTGGCAAATCACAAAATGAACATTGTTAGAAAATTGGTTTTGTAGGTTTTATACTACTTTCTGTTTTAGTTAACAATTCTTTGGCCTTTTCATTTGATGGAAGCACACTTGTAATCTATCTTGTTACTATTCCAATCCTTTGGAGGTTTAAAGAAAAATTAGCTGATGCTGGCTTCTGTATGAACACTTGGTTCTTGTCCCTTGGCATTGTCTAAACAGGTTATAGAACCTTCAAGAGGTAGACTCTTGCTGAAGTAATATATCAGTGGAAGACTTTGAAGTTTCTTAACCTGCCTCCCTTGCCTATTCTTTTGTATGCATCCTCTGTGCAGATGAAATATGATCACTCTCAGCTTCCAGAGTGCCTCCTTCTATTGTGTCGCTCCATCCCTCACCATGATGACATTGACCCTTTTGCATCTATGGGCTAAAATAAACTCCTTACTCCTCTATTTTGATGTTGGTTGTAAAATTTTATCACATCAGTAGAAAAATAACTAATGCCACTATCTTCCTTCTGATTCTATTTTTTTGTAATAATATATGTATTTGTTAACACAAATAAAGTAGGTCATTATGTGTATTAATATGACATAAGACAAAGTAGATGGGACATTTTCTTTCAACTTTTATTGTTACTAATCTACAAACTGACAATTATTTTCTGAAAAAGGCAGAATGTTGAGTGTGCCTCTCTGTGTGTTGGATCTGTGTATGTGGTTTCTGAGCCGTGCTATCCTGAGGAGTGTTTCTTCAGAAAAGCATATATCCATGAAACATTTCTATGTACTGCAGTGTCACTAGTCAGCACTATTACTCTCCATGGCTTAACTTTGGTGGAATTAAGTGTCAGCAGAAAAATATTTTGTTGGTTTTTATTTCCCAAAGTACATATTAAGTTTGTTTTTAAGAAAGTACAGCATGATATTGTTTCAGTTCATCCATAAAATAAATGACTCTCAAACATTCTGAAAGATAAAGTAGAAATTTCTTCTTTTTGCTCTCCAGCCTCATATGATATTTTCTGTATAGACAATGAATAATGCTTTATATTCACAGTGTTTAAAAAGCCTGAGACAATTATCTCATAGATTCAATTTATTTGTACAAGACAGTGTATGTGATTCATCAAATGTTCCTTTGCTGGTGGCAATGAACGAAACTTGCAGGTGAAGCAAGTAAATGACAAACTTATTAGGATGAGTGCTAGATCATAGTGATTGCTCCATGTGCCTCATATAAAATGAATTAATCAATATATCTCAAAGTTTAAAATATCAATTTTGGAATTTGTAGAGCATCCCCATTTCTGTGTCTCTTAACCAAACGTTTGCTTTGATTATCTCAATTGTCTCAGTTCTTAAAAGTTTTCCTTAGAATTGTCATATTAAATAAGTTAATTTCTCCACACTGACCTATGTACACATATGGTATTGCTAGTGATTAAAATTTTTAGAAACCACATGACTAATAAAATCTAGCACATGGTTTTGATTAACCAGATATGGTTTGACTTCCTTACATGTCTGCTAGTTTTATTTTGCAAATATATGGTAGGCTATATCTCATCTATTAAGTAAACATTTTAATATGCAATTCTAAAAGAGTACACTTATTTTTGTAAAACTCCTTTACATTAGAAGCCAGTGAATCACTGTGACAGTCACTGAAAATACGTTCTAAATATTCAGATCTTTCCCTGTTCTCACAATTGAATTGCTAATGTAATACTATGAGGCTGTGATGAGGTCTGTTTCATTGTTTCATAGAATACAGAAGCAAGTAAAGACTAAAGAACTTTTCACAATTTTCCTCCCATAAAAGAATCAGGATATGATTTATTTTTTCCTCTGTAAACTAAAAGCATACAGTACTCCTGTCAGATATATTTTACTGATTTTCTGAGCTGTGGAAATATTTATTAGAGATGCAAATAATATTAGTAACAATGACATAACTTTGTCTTAATGAATAAGGGAAAGATACAAATATGTGCATCATACGTGTGTGCTACATAATTTTATATATGCATACACTAAGAATTCTGTTAGAGGCAGCATTTTAATATGCCAGATAAATAGATAATTTTTGCTATTTATTCTTATATTTTTAAATAAGATACTTCATGTTTATATCATCCAGTAGTTCTAGTTACCAACACAACAATATATATATATATATGCATTTAATAATTTTATGACTGCTGTGTTTATGTATGTATAACCTTCTTAAGGACTTGTCTTTATGTCTGATTGTTTAGGTGACCTAGCACTTTGAGGCACTGAACCTGCCACAAACTTACCTGAATTTATTTGTTTATCCACATGCATTTCTTACAAACTTTGCTTACTCTGCAATCTGGTTTTATAATGACTACTTTGTCTTCCTGTGACTAATATTCTGAATCGTTTTTGTAAATTCTCTGAGCTCCAACAGAGGATGAATGAAAGTAATATTTTTTTCTCACTGACTACTTCAATGTATCTTTCATTAAACCTGTTTAATCTTTAAGCCATTTTGTACACACAAGCTTTCATTGTTTTACTGTTCAATTGCATAAATCTCAGAATCTTAGGAAATTGACTCAGGAAAAATATGGAAAAATTACATTATGGCTAAATTTTACATAACATCTATTTTTTTGTTCTCTATTATTCTTCATTTTCTAGAAAACTCAATGTAATCAAATGGCTTTCTTGCACTTACTAATCTTTCAGCCTATCACTTTATAATGTATTTTTATTGCACTACTAACATATAAATTGCCTAAAGGCAAAAGGATTATATTACTCATGCAACAAAAAAATAGATAAAACACATTAAAAGTGTAATAGAGCCTAAAAATCATGATACCTTCTGAAACTGCATCAGCATCAAAAGTTATTATGCCTTGTTCTTTCCACGTTTTGCAGGCCCAAGAATGCAACCAGGTATGGCTGGCATAGAGAAGCCTGGGAAATAGTCCAAAAGCAGAATTATAAAATGTCTTTTAAAATGTAACTGGTTTATTACCACAAGTATACAAACTTGCCTATAAATTCTGATATTTCATAAAACCAAAATACTAAAAAATATCCCAGATAAGGCATCTAACAATGGAAAAAGCTGTCAATTGTTTGGCCACAGAGGTCTGGAGAAGCATCATATGGTCCCTGTATTCTTATAATTTAGTTTATTATCAGTCCTGGAGTCAAGAAAATTCTGGCTGTTTCTCTGTTGCCTGGAGCTGAGGGGAGCCTCTCTGAGTAGTAGATTTTGTGTTTCATATTTTTCCAGTTGTATTTGCCAATGTGTTCCTTTGCTTTTCATCAGCTCTTAATATTTGCATGTGCTCACTTTAATAATTATCTGATGGTTGCCTTTAAATACCTTGGGGACTTCATTCTGTCTCTTCTGAAGAAGAGTAAGATTTGACTAGAAGGAAAAAAATGTATCTTCTCAAGAAAAGGTACTCTTATTTTTAAGTACCCATACTTCAGGTAGCTGAAGAGATGGCTCAGCAGCTGAACTCATATTTCTCTTATAGCAGGCCCTGGTTGGGTTCCTAGAACCCACAGCAGATGACACAGGTGTTGGCCTGTAACTCAAGCACCGGAGGATCTGATACACTCATCTGGAATTTATGGGCATTTACATGCACTTGTACACATATATTGTATGAACATAAATAATGTTCATACAATAAGATATCTTTAATATCTCTTAGAAAGAATAGCTACTTCATTTTACAAACCCCCAATTCTCTATATTGTATAAATTGCATACACATATTATCATTTTGTTTCTAACTTATATGACACTGGATTTGTAAACCTTGTTTAAAACCACAAATAATTCGTATTTTCACACTAAATCCATCCTTCATTTTGGATAACCACACCTGTGGAATAGTCAGAAGGAGTTGGACAGGCAGGGAACTATTCACATTGATATATTTCAAGTTCAAAGACTCAAGATAGGATTTTTTTGTCTTTGTTTTACTTATTTTAATCTGTAATCATTTCCATGTATTAACAAAAAGCTTCTTTGATGATGGGTCAAAACTACACTTATTATGGGTATAAGATTAAGTAATCAGGATGCAGTTTGGAGTTATACCAGTTTAACAAAGTAGAAGGAATACATTGTCTTCTAAGAATTATAACCTTGCTAGCAATGGGTGGTTGGCTAGGTTTATTGTACCAAGCATGATCTTCTACCTGTTGAGTGTGCGTTAAGTCCAATTAGATAACCATTTGTTACTGCCAATATATAAGTGTCACTACTGCAACTTTTGAGATATCTTGCTCTACTAATTGTTGTCTAGATTATAGGCATAACTGAATATATCTATTGATTGCTTCCTTTCTTAGCAGATTGCTTGGCACCTTTTAGTAACATAAAAAATAGGTCTCAGAAATTAGAATTTTAGGGAAGATTCAATTTGAATTCTTTAATTTCTGGATTCAAAATATGTACTAACTTTACCAATAAAGATTTTTATCTTCTAGGAAGCAACTAAAAACCAAAACCAATAGCCTGTACCATTCAGGGAGTCTCTTGGGCTCCTCTGACCAAAAGTACAGAAGGCAGCTTCTCATGCTTGGTACTGTTTTGTTGTTGTTGTTGTTGTTGTTGTTACTGCAGCTGCTGCTGTTTTGTGTTATTTGTTTGTTTTGTTTTGTTCATATGTTCATTTGTTTGTTTGATCCTCTTCTAGATTGTGTCTCTCAGGGAAAAGATTATTATCCCTAATGCCATAAGATCATTTAAACCACACACACACACACACACACACACACACACACACACACACACACAAACATACACATACACATATACATGTATATGTTAAATAAATATGAAACAATATAATACCCTATGGCTATTTAAAAGATTCTTACTGCTATTTATACATCACCCTTCTGTATTTTTTCCATTTCCTATCCACTACTAAATGTCCCTCCATGTTTTTCCCATTCACCCCTTTATATCAGCTATATCCTGCCATTCTGTGGAGTTATTATTATATTATTAAACTCTTTGGTTTATTTATATTCCATATGTTGCCCAACTTCCCAGGGCACCCTCCCAGAGTTCTTCACCCCTTCCCACCTCTCCTTTGCCACTGAGAGGATATTTCTCCACCCACCAATGCACCCTCTCATCCCATGACAATATACTCTCCCCAGCATCCCTCTTCCCTGCGACATCAAGTCTGTACAAGCATCCTCCCACTAAGTTCAGATAAGACAGTCCTCTGCTGCATATGTACCAGGGCCCATGGACCATTCTATGTATGCTCTTTGGTTGGTAGCTCAGCATCTTGGGGCTTCCAGGGGACCAGTTAGTTGATACTGTTGGTCTTCCTATGGGGTTGCTATCCCCTTTAATCCTTCCTCTAGCTCTTCCATAGGGGTCTTCAACCTCAGTCCAATGCTTGGCTGTAAGTATCTGAATCTATCTAGGCAAGTAGAGCCTCTCAGAGGACAGCCATACTAGGCTCCTGCCTGCAAACACAACAAGGTATCAGTAATAGCATTAGAGTTTGGTGCCTGTTAGTATTCTGTCTAAACTCCACCCACACAGTTACCTGGCAACAGCCAGGTAGGCCTGGCCCATTATAAAAGGGACTGCTTGCCCCCTCCTCTCTCTCTTACTCTCTTAATCTCTTACTCTCCTAATCTCTTACTCTCTTGCTCTCTTGCCTCTAGCTTCTCTGTCTCCCTCCCCACTCCCCCTTCTCTTCCTCTCCCTCCACATGGTCATGGCCAGCCTCTGCTTCTCTTCTTCTTCTCTTCTTCCGTTTTCTTCAATCTTCTCCCCCCCCACCTTTGCCCTATCTCCTGAATAAACCTACCCCCCTTGGAACTGTGTGGTCTGGAGTGGTCTGTTCTGAGCTGCATTCGGACATCTAACACTAACATCTAACAGTGCCCACCCATGTGATAAATCCCCTTACTCAGACTGACACTGAAAAATAAATATTAATAAATCTAAATGTATTATCTGAGTGCCTTCTCTTAGAAATATTTGTAGGAATTAACACAGGTTTAAACCTGAGCATCCTTACCAGTGTTTTCAGTTTTTGTTAAAACTATCCCGTTCTTGGTCCTACAGCAGATTAAAACCACTTGATATCACTTGTCTGTCTTTTGCATGCTTTTTTCTAGATATTCTAACCCATCAGCATTTGTAAGTTTTATAGAACAACTGCAGCATTTTTGGAAAGATTGTTTGATAATCTTTTATACTATCAAGCAATAGTATGCAAACTTTTCTGCATTAAGCAAAGATTAAAACAAAAAGAAATAATTTCCTCTCTGTAAATTTAATTTTTTAAAACCTTGTTTTTAATGATAGTTCTTAAACACTTTAAACTCCCTTGCAGCCCAGCACCCACCAGAAGTAGTGAGAAAGAAAGGATATGGAGGGAAAGGAACCTATTTAGAAAGGTTCTTTGGAGCAACTCTGGTCTGTGTTGTCGGAAAATCAGCAGTTCAGTTCACAGGTCAGCAATGGCAGCTCCATCCACTCCCAAACACTTCATGGATGCACCAGCAGTCCAGTTTGGTAGGGTCAGGATAGCAACAAATCAGCAGGAGGGATCAGGAGAAATGCCAGGAGAGGTTCTCAGCTATGCCTCTCTCAAAAAGGGAAGATCATTGAAGACTCAAGCCCTGCTAGCTCTATAAGCAAGCCTAGCTTTTGTACATTCTCCAAACCTCACATGCCCTCCATGAATCTTGTCTTAGCTCTTTTCTTGCCTCATCATGTGTGCCTGTCTCAGCTGATGTCATTCTGCCAATTAGTCCAAGTCCACGGAAGCAGCAAAAACCTGCAGCACACCATCAGAAGTTTTTTTTGGTGCATTTCCCTCTGTGGGCTAATGGAGCTTGTTTACTTAATGTTAGGTAGATCAATACCACCTAACATGTATTGTTAGAGAAGAATCCTTCATCACATGTTCTTTCATGTGCTTGTTTTAGTAGAACATCCTTCCTCCTGTGTCTGCTTCAGTAAAATGTTTCTTCCCAAATCTGTCTTAGTCTTTCACCTATGTCCACTTCAGAAAAACACTCCTTCATGTGTTTGCCTCAGCAAAACACCATCCAGCACAGCTGACTATCTAGAGAACCCTATCCCTTCTGAAACAGCAGAAATAGTTGAATCTATGGCATTATTTTACCTAGCTCTTCTATCCATGTTGGGCTCACTTTAGTGTTCTTTGAGGCTCAACCTGAGAAACTGACCATAGAATTTATAGCACCAAATTATAGATCTACAAATCAACTGTTGCAAATAGGCTCAGGGAATATCATGAAAGGGATACAAAGGTTGTAAGACCAAGAAGAGCAGCAATACTTCTGAGATTGAATCTTGTAGCAATAACAAAAAAGCATCACTAATGAACAGTCAATAGTAAATAGTATGGCTGCTGTAACAAAACCTGAACAAAGGCAACATGATAACATTGAAGAGGAAATCTCATGGACATCAGCCATAAACAAAGAAAAATAGATAAATATGAAATGCTGATTGCGAGAGATGAGACCATTAGTTGGTTATCAAATAACTAGCAGCCAGTCCTGATGTCATGTACCCCAAGCAAAGACTCCATGGATTTTATACACACACCCATACACACACACACTCATGTGTGCATGCGTGTAACAATAAAAAAGAATAATAAGCCTTGAATTTGAGAGCAAGTCAGTGTGAGATGTGTGAAAGGAAGAAAATGAAAAGCATAAACAATATGATTATATTTTAATCATAAGGTTTAGAAATAATATTGAAAAAAGTATTATATCAGAAACTTGCTTAGAGCATCTATATCACACACTGTCTTAAAAGTTAGGATATCTTCATCAAAAGGAACATTAAATCCTCTCAATTAATAATTATGAATAAATTTTAAGTGAACAAAACAAAAGAAGATATCGAGTCTAGAACATTTTGAAGCGATTTTGTGGTTTCTAGAAATTTGATAAAAATGAGGGTGATTTTGATTTTAGAAATGCAAATAGGGACTATCTTGTAAAATGTGATTTATTATTGTTTCACGTATGTTGATATGTTTTCTATTTCTCTGTAATTTTATTTCAAGATTCTTAAAGACTTACATAAACATACACCTAAATAAAATTTATAATGTAATATATAAAGTATAATATGTGATATATATAGTTGGGAATTTGTATCAATAAAATTACTGAACATTGTATCTGTTGTAATGTTAATAATTTGACCATTAGAAATACATACTTTAGTAATACATTACTGTTGAATACAGAGCAATCCTGAAGTAAATGAAATATTGACAAAGGATGAAGTTGTCAATGGAAAGTGTAATGAGAATTATTTTATCTACAAATGTTTTAGCCACTTTCAAACAAAATGGTTACTAATGGTTACTAATAAAAAATATGTATTGAATATCACTGATTTTGACTCTGTTCCTGCATGGGGATATAATGCATTAAACCAGAGTGGAGTCATTAATAATATATATTCCATAAAATTTAATTTGGAATTAAGATGTTCATCTGGCCTTTTTTGGAAAGCAGAAGGAAGGGAATACTAAGTTTTCCAATACCCACAGGTTTTCACATGAGTACTTGGGATCTGAACTCAAGTCACTATCCTTATATAATAACCACCTTTAACTAAGAGATGTTCAAGCCCTGCATGTGAGTTTTATAATTAATATCTTGCAAAAATTTGGTTTGATGTTTTGATATCAAAATCTTTCTTGTCTTGTAAACCTTTAATACTAAATCAAGGTGTCTAAAAAAACATATTCTAAATATGAATGACTTCTGCCTCAAGACTAATTTCTCAAAACATTGTCTATTCGATTAAAACAAGTCATTATAACCATATTTAGATATAGGTAGACAGTCACTCTTGAGCTAGGTGCAATATTCAGTACTTATCATTCAATCACTAGTAAAACAAGTTGAATTTGAAAGTGTTGATGAGGTTCATATTTTGTTGTATAAGGAAGCATAAGCATGAAGATCAGTAGGTGTTTAGGAGGTAGATGATTTGAGGGTAGAAGTAACATAAAAGACCAAAGAGAGCTATGGCATGTGTGTGGCACAGGCTGAATGTTGATGCTAATTGTCTTTTACATATTGACATAATTATATTCTAGCCAACAGCTGGTTGCTGCCTCCACCCTCTTTTAATGCATTCTGAGGGTCTGTGGGCAATTGCATCAATTTGCTTTTCTAGGAGGACAACCCTGCATACGATTAAAGTACCACATAATCAAGAAAATATACAGTTTTAACAGGGACAGGATATGTATACTACATAAAAATCAATAAAACAAGCCAACCCTTGACATTTTAATGAAAAATATTTCTACAAGTGGGCAAAATGCAACCTTCAAGCTTTTTCTTAATTTCAAGCAAGTGGAAAGGTGACTGATATTCAACAGTGGTTGCCCGCTTGTTACATTAGGAACAATCACAAGTCAGAACTAATTTAAATGGTCGTTTTCAAGTTGTGTAAGCACAGCAGAAGGGGACATAATTTCAATTGCTCCCCTCTGGAATACTTTATGGTAAGTGTTCTTCTTATGATAATATATCTTCCCACTAGGAATCATTACCTGTACCTCTCATCATTGGTTGTTTTCTCTGAAGCTTTATTTTTCTCATTTTATGGTGCCAAAACAGTGTTTTAAATGCTTTGGTTGACAATGAATTCTAAATAATGGGCCCCAAGTACCTTTAAAGATTTCAGTTGTTATTTTAAATTAATTACTTTGATGACAAAATAACTTTAAGGATCGTTTTATAATTTTCAACATAAAATAATATTATGATAGTTTAATTTCTCTATCGTTGTGCTTCTTTTTCAATCCATTTGTGCTATCAATGGAACTCAGAGAAACACACGAGTGTAAATAATAAACAGCAATATTTATGAACAGAATTATTATTATGAAAATGAGCCAGGTAACAATGTTCCAACTTTCAAAAAAATCATTTGAGCTATTTTTCTCATTAACCTATATTTACTGCACACATGCCTGTGTTTACATTTAATCTCTAACATTTACCATATGCATCAATTCCAGGGTCATTGTAGGCACAGAAAGGATGTTGTCTAAATAAGTAAGTGAATGCACCCATAGATGAATATGTTTGAAGACTATTTTATATCTTGAATTGTCAGTAATCTTACACAAATCTGAAGAACTACTGCTATCAAATCTTCATAGCATGCGCTAACATGTGCACACACATAAGCACATGCACATACATACACACATACACACACACACACACATATGGGGTCATCCTATAGTGTGGCAATGATGCCACTATCATCACCACATGCCAATATATAAGAAACCTTGTGCCAATACTTGGTTACTTCTTTTGGAGTTATTGGTAAGGGCAGTTCCCATGCAACCCTCCAAACATTCCAGGGTATTGTAAATGTTCCTGCTTACATTCCAGAGCTTAACAGTAAAATCCTATTTCTAAAGAGGCTACATTCTTGAATCATAAACATAGGATGTCAAACTGATAGTGACCTGAAAGTATTCCTGACTGGATAGTGTTCATAGTCCTGAAAGGTGTTATGGATACTACTGGAAGAGAAAAGCAACCAGCAATCCTAATCCAGTAGTGAACTATGCAATAAAATTACTGGCCAGCAAGTTGTACCCACAGGTGTGATAATGGCATGAACATCAATGGAGTAAATGCAGTTTAAATACAAAAGTACTAATGACAAAAATGTAGAAAGATACCAAATAAGAAATGCATCTTATGTTCACATTAGGAGAAATAATATTGTTGACTGTTCAAAATATGAAATCAATGTACAAAAAAAAACCCCCACAGAATTTCTGTTTTTTTTTTTTTTTATATTAGCATCACATGGTAGTGGTAATTTATATCTCTATCAACAGTATGTATTGATATTCATTTGTCTTTCTTTTTGGTAGTAATGAGAATTGAACTTAGAGTCCTGTGAAATTAAACAATTACTCTACCAATGAGCAGAAACGTATCCCATAATTTACTCCCATACAAAAAGTGTTCAAATTATCCACATCCCTTATATAAAAATAGACACAAAGAAAATATAATGTAATAGGTATCTCAAAGAGAATATATACACATATACTGATAACTGATTGCAGACAAAGAGAAATATACAACATTATTAATATACAGTATTGCAGAAACTGTATGAATGTATGCTGAAACATAAAACAATGCCCCTCTCGTTCGATCCAAAATAACATTAAAATGAGTCAAAAGCATAAATATGAGATCTATAGTAAGAACATTCTACCAATATAATAAAGTAAATATATTCAGAAATTTGGGTAGACATATTTTGGTTAGGAAGCAAGATCCATGAAAGAAGGAAAACAAAACCAAACACAAAGGGGGCTGTTGAGATGGCTCAGCAGTTAAGAGCACTGACTGCTCTTCTAGAAGTCCTGAGTTCAATTCCCAGCAACCACATGGTGGGCCATAACCATCTGTAATGACATCTGATGGCCTCTACTATAGGCACACATAGGCACTACTCATTTACATGTACAGTCATATATGAAAGCAAACACAAATACACGGAGAGAGAGGGTGAAAGAAAGAAAGAAAGAAAGAAACAAAGAAACAAAGAAAGAGAAAAAACCTAAGACTTCATCAATGTAGACCAAGAAATCTACAGAAAATCACAATCAACCAAAATGGAAAATAGTGGAGCCCAGGCTCAAGTGATACATTTATAACATATTTCTAAGCCTAAGGCTCAGAGAGCTTTGCAGCAGAGGTAGTAGCAATATTATAAGAGGGAGAGGATCAGGAAAGTTTTTTATGAGACTGTGACTTTTAGTAATTTTAGAAGCTATTCCCATAAAGTGTCACCAGCCTGATTCCCTACACGTAAACTGAAAAACAACTCCCCAATGGACTTGTCAAACTAGACACAGAAAAGTCCAAAAGGCTCCAACCCTACACAAAGGATTACAGACAACTAAGAAATGGTGAGAGCACGAGGAAATAATCTTCCACAAAAAATAGCACATCGATTGGTTCTTCAGTGCCAAATAGTCAGCCCTGGAAACCAATATCTACACAAGTAATAAATAACATACAAAGTGAGAAAGTTATATGAGAGAGAGAGAGAGAGAGAGAGAGAGAGAGAGAGAGAGAGAGAGAGAATAAAAGGGTAACTCAAAAATTAGAAAAAAAATGATGTCAACTATCCATCTGAAGAAAGTTTGATTCCACAAATGTACAAGCATCTCAAACCATAATAGAAAAATTCATGTAATTCACTATGAAAAGTGTTCAAATGATCCTTATCCATAGTTCCCCCAAAAGGAATTAAAAGACCATGCAAAGAGAACTCACTACAATTAACCAGCAAAGAAGTTTAAATCTAAACAATTATAAATGCCATTCCTTCTCATAATCATGACTATTTCATACGAACAAAAATTGATGGTGAGAAATTGGAGGAAAATATGGGTTGGGAATTGAGTTTGGTAGCAGTGATTGCCCTGTAAGCACTGGATCTTGAGTTTAATTCCCATTATTGTCAAAAATAAAAACAAAAGTTGACTTTAAAGAATACTAATACACACTGTTGGCAGAGATGTAAACTTGCACTACACTTGTGGAAAATACCTTGTATATTCCTCAAGAAATTACAGGTAAATTTATACTATCACCTAACTATTCCATTTTAGAGTATATTATTCAAAGTAAGTAGCATAGAGATATCTGTATCAATGTGTTTAATGTAGCACTGTATACAACAGCAAACCCGTATAAAAAGTCTAATTACTCAAATGGATAAAACAAAATGTGGTGTATGTGCGGATAGATGGTATTGTAGACATGAAGAATGAAACGGCATCACTTGTTTGAATGTGAACAGAATTAGAAAACTCAACATTAGTAGAAATAAGTGAAACACAAAGAGAAAATTACAGAAGGTTTTCTGGTATATGTGAACATCACAAAAGGAGTGTTACCAGGAATACAAAGTAGTATTGATAAGAACAGGAACTAGTAAAAAAAACAGGATGATTTTTTTTTTTTTTTTTTTTTTTTTTTTTTTTTTTTTTTTTTTTTTTTTTGGTTTTTCGAGACTGGGTGCTAACACCACCCGGCTACAGGATGAATTTAATCAGTGCAAATTGTATCCGTTCTTTAAAATATCATACTGAACTTTGTTAACAAGTATAATTTTACACACATATATGTACATATATATATACACATATATGTACATATATACACACATATATATATACACATATATGTATATATGTATATATATATATATGTGTGTGTGTGTGTGTGTTTGTGTGTGTGTGTCAGTGTTTGTTAAAGGAATCGAAATGAAAGAATAGATAGATAGATAGATAGATAGATAGATAGATATTGTATGTATATATATATAATATATTATAAGAAAGATATTTATTAGGTAGATGGGAGATTTAGAATGTATTCTTTGTAGTCTAATAATTATTATGTCATAGTGGAAAGCCTGATAATCCAAAAGTTGTTCAGTTCATAGGGATAGATTGCTCTGAAGTTCCAATCAGGTGCTGGAGTCCAGCACAACTCTGAGATTCCTTTTTACACCCAGGAGAATGTCTAAGATCAAAACCTCAAGAGACAGCACATGCTGGTGAGGATGTGAAGCAAAGGGAACACTCCTCCATTGCTGAACGGAGTGCAAACTTGTACAACTACTTTGAAAATTAATTTGGCACTTTCTCAAAAACTTGGGAATAGTTCTATGTCAAGATCCAGCTATACCAAAAGATGCTCCAGAATCTCAAAAAAGACACTTGCTCATATTTCACTTGCATCTCACAAAAGACAGTTGCTCATATGCTCATTGCATCTTTCTTCAAAATAGCAAGAACCTAGAATTCCTTCAACTGATGAAAGGATAAATAAAATATGGTACATCTACACAAGCAAACAGCATTCAGCTATTTAAAAATAAGACACCATGAATTTTGCAGGCAAATGGATAGAGCTTGAGAATATTATCCTGAGTAAGGTAATCCAGTCCCAAAAAGGACATACACAGTATGTACTCACTTATAGGTGGATAGGATATTCTCCAAAAAATTCAAGTACCATATTACACTTCACAGACACAAAGAAGCTAAACATGAAGGGAGGCGAGGAAGTTTGAATCTCACTTAGAAGAGGAAATAAAATAATAGTCATAAGAGGCAGATGGAGGGAGGGAAATGGGAGAGAGCAGGGATGAGGAGGGTAGTGGAAATTTAGGATCAGTTGTAGACCCTCCAATTCTTAATATCTATGCAGCAAATACAGAGTACCCAAGTTCATAAAATAAAATCTATCACAGCTTGAAACACATATTGACCCCCATACACTGATATGACAGTGGAAGAAATCAACACCTCACTCACACTACACCAATAGCCAGACAGAAACTGAAAGGAGAACTGATGGATATCAGCAACAACAGAAAGCTTACAAATTCAAGGATATTGAACAACCTATCATTATGTGATAAATGGATCAAGACCAAAATTAAGAAATAATTTAAAGATTCTCTAGTGTTGAATGAAAAAAAATGCACAGCATACCCAATCTTATGAAACAGAATGGAAATGTGTGTGTGTGTGTGTGTGTGTGTGTGTGTGTGTGTGTGTGTGTGTTCCGTATGTGTGTGTGCATATGTGTGTGTATATCAAAGATCATAATAAGATCAAGTAGGTTTCATCCCACAAATGCAGATGGTTCAATATATTTAATAAATGTAATTTACTGTATAAATAAACTGAAACACAAACTTTTATGATCATCTTAAAAGAATCAGAAAAGACATTTGACAAAATCCAAAACCCTTTCATAAAAGTCAAAGAGACATTCGTCATACAGGGACATGCTTCAACATAATAAAGGAGTTTGCAGCAAATTTATAGGCAACATCAACTGAAATGGGGAAAAGTTAAAAACCCTTCCATAAAAATCAGGAAAAAGACAATTGTTCATTCTTTCCACACCTATTCAATATAGTACTTGAAGTCTCAGCTGAAGTAATGTGACCACTGAAAAAGATCAAATGGATACAAATTGGAAAAGATGTAAAGTATATTTATTTGTAGGTAATAAGATATTATATTTAATTGGCCCTAAATATTCTACCAGGAATTTCTTGGGAGCTGATAAATACTCATATTAATGTAACTAGATAAAAAATTATTCTCAAAAATCTAAATACCTCCTTTATACTAATGAGAAATGGACTGAGAAAAAAATCTCAGAGGAGGGACACTTCTTACAATAGACTCAAATGACATAAAATATCTTGAGTTAATTTTCACCAATCAAGTGAAAGATTTATGTCACAAAATGTTTGAAACATTGAAGAAAGATATTGAAGAAAATATCAGAAGATGGAGAAATATACCATCCTTATGGATCAGTAGAAAAATAGAGTGAAATGGCCATCCTACAAAAAGCAATCTTCAGATTCAATGCAATCCTCATCAAAATTCCAACATAATTCTTTACAGACATTGAATCGACGATTTTCAGCTTCAAATGGAAACATAAAAAACCCAGGATAGCTTAAGCAATGCTGAACAGCAAAAGGGTTGTGGAGGATCGCTACTCCTGAGTTCAAGTTGTAAATACAAAGCTACAGAAGAACAACAACAAACAGGATTGTTTAGGCAGAAAAATTGTTACATAGTTCAATAGAATTAAATTGACCCCTCACTTTTTTATAAAGAGGCAAGGAGTACACACTAGAAAAATAAACAGAATGGTGCAGCTCAAACCTGATGGCTGATTATAGAAGATTTCATATAGCTCTGACTTATAGCCCTACAGACAGCTTAATTGGATCAAAAAATCTGAACATAAAACCAGATACATTGAACCTGATAATAGAGAAAGTGGACAATAGCCCCATTGGCATAAATAGTACTCACTGGCACAAAAGAAGATTATATGAACACAATACTGTTAACACAGGCACTAAGATCAACAAGGAATTACTGGGACCTCATGAAATGGACAAGCTTTTCAACGTAAAGTACACCTTCATTCACACAAAGATGCAGTGTATAGAAGGAAAAAAATTAGCAAGTGCACATCCCATAGAGGGCTAATATGCAAAATGTACAATGAACTCAAAATCTTTAATTTCAGGAAAATGAATAACTCAATTTAAGAGTGTATACAGATTTAAACATAATTCATAAAAGATGAAACTGCAACAGCTGAGAAACACCTTAAGAAATGTTTAACACCCTAAATCATCAGGGAAAAGCAAATCAAATCTCATTTGAGTTTTCATCTTAACTTTCATCTTAACTCAACTGGCCAGAATAACTAACATCAATAAAACAAGTGACAGCTGATGCAGGCAAGATGGAAAATAAGGGGGAAACTCATCCGTTGCTGGTGGGAGTGAAAATCCCACTAAATAATTTAGTGTGGCATTTTCTCAGGAAGATGAAAATTGATCTAATTCAAGATCCAGCTGTACAGCTCTTGGACATACAGCCAAAGGACACTTCATCCTACTACAGAGACACTTGCTCAACCATGTGCATTGCTTTTATTGTAATAATAGCCAAAAAAATATAAACAAACTACATGTTCCTCAATAAAGAATGAACAAATAAAATGTGTACATTTATAATATGAACTATTACTAAGTTGATTAAATTAGAATCAGGAAATTTGCAGGTAAATCTACATGACTAAGAAAAAATAGTCTTAGTGAAGATATCCAGGCTCAGAAAGACAAATATGATATGTATTTGCTTGACATTAGCTATTAAGTCCATGATAACGAAGCTACAGTAAGAAGAACCAGAAAGGATAGGTACAGAAGAAAATGGAAATAGAAGAGAGAGATGTGGATGGATGGGGGAGTGGCTGGGATGAAAAGATAAGTGGGGAATGGGAAGGTAGAGGGTCAAGAGGAGCAATACATAAATAGATAGCTACAATAAAAGGTCATTCAAAGAGTGTTGTGGAAACATAGTACACTATATAAAATGAAATGGCCAAGTAATAGAAAAAACGCTCTAAATGGCCATGTCTTGTCACCAAATGAAGATTTTAGTCCAAGGATTGTGTTATATCTAATTGGGTTGTTGGTCCAAGGGTCCATAGGGAACCTCCAAACAACTCAGGCTGTTCTTAAAACTGTAGGTTACTCTCTATAAATTGATGTGAATCCTTATTGGTGAAGAGAGAACCTATACAACCCATTGAACATGGAGAATGAAATAGAGTCTTCATTCCTACATTTTAGTTTCTTTATTATAAAAAGATACTCTGAATGCATCATATTCAAAATCAAAATTTAGGTTGGGAGAGTCAAAGAGTAACCTAAGGGGCCATCCTTCAGGAAGCCACAACTATTTGCCTGTAGATTCACCTTAAGCTGTGATAAAGATGTCAGTAGGATAATTAGTCACTTAGTGAGATGATGTACCTTTCTATTCCTGAATGCTTATCATAAAACATTCTCCATTAGCAGCCTAAGGTGATTCTGGTTCTATTATAACCATCTTTCTGAGTAATCCATTTTCTTTAGCTTCTTTTTCTGCTTCATTTTTTTGTATGCTTGCCAAGGCCTAAGTATACCATTTCTGGCAGTTTAGGATTTCTTTTTGTTTGTTTGTTTGCTTGCTTTTGTTTTTTTGTTTTTGTTTTGTTTTGTTTAATTTTTTCCATTTTTTATTGGATATTTAGTTACACTTCAGATACCATCCCCTTTCCCCATCCCCCACCATTAGAAGACCCCTATCCCATGCCCTCTTTCCTTTTTGCACTTATACATTTTTTAAAAATGTTAATCAAAGGCTTTATAAGTTTGGTATTGCTCAATCAGAGGTGTAACCTACTACCCAACCTAGATATACCAACTATCTTTGACTGGTGGAGACACATGAATATCTGCCTCCCTGTCTCCCCCTTTCTCTCTCTCATCACCTAGCTTCTCCTCTCTTTCTTCTCCCCCTCTCCTTACTCCTTCTCCTCCTAACCTTACTCCTTCTCTTCCTCTCAGTACTCCTCCCAATTTAGTTCCTCCCACATATCACCCTTCCTGTTAAATGAAACTTTTCTCTCAAAATACAATTAGAGTATACTTATGCCAATTTGTACCAGTGAGGTACAAGATAGTCCTAATACCCAGTCCATCATTTTGTTGACTAACCAGAACCTCTGTCATCTATCCTAACTAAAACACTTAGTTCTGAACCTGGCTTTTTTCTTGGCTTTAGGATGAATGTCAGCTGAAAACCATCCACTCAAGTCTTTTCTCTCAAGGTAAATAGCCAGGATTGGCTATGAGGCTATAAGTTTTCAACCCTGTCAGAAATCCAGAATGACTGACTTAACTATAATTGTGGGAAGCACAAAGCATAGCTTCTAAAACTTAGCCAATTTATAGAGACCTCTCAACACCTGGACACTCCCTCTACTACAAAACTTTGGAGCATCTGTTCTTCCGCCTTCTGGCCCAGAATCATCTGACAAACCTTAGTGATGCAGAATTATTAAGAGCTGATTACTCTGTCTAGGCAGATATAATCAGTCGACTATTCTGCAAGTGTGTCCTTTTCTGGACAGTAATTTGTCTGTAGAAGGAAAGAGGCAATTTTTGTCTAGTGGCTGTCTCACCGCAACTGGAGTAACTCCAAAGATGCTCAATTTCTTCTTAGAATTCAATATATGAAGCTGTCAGGAGCAGACAGGTCTCTAATCAAAATGAACATTAATACAGAAATGTTTGTCACGTCAATTCTGTGGATTTCTGATGTTTTGAAAACCAAATAACTATCCATGTAAGGTAATCTGGACTGTTGTCTGTTAACTCCACTCAGCTATCTCTAAACAAAACATAGAAAACACCCTAACAATAAACTCCAAGCCATGAATTTGCTATAGTCCCTTAACTCACAGGCTCACCATCTCAAATCAGTTAAAAAAGTTAAAGAAGAACTGGGTCTAAGCCTTGTATTCCTAAATGTGTTATAGTGGTACAATGCCTATGAGAGTAATGATATTCATCTAACTTTTATATCAATAAGAAGCTCTTAATCTTTTCTTAGATCACATCTCCTCATGTGGTTAGTTATCCACCATGAGGCTGAACTCCATCATAGCTCAACACAAGTGGCATGGTTAATTTTTTACCTTCTGTTCCCTATTTTCCTCTATGGGCATTTGATTTGATTTACAGCTTTCCTATCTGGGGTTGTTCTTTGAAACTTTGATGAAATTGTCACCAAGCTTCGATTTGTGTTCATTCTTAAAAGACTGATGTCATTAGTAAATTACAAACCCCGAAAGGAGACATATATTTCTCTGGTATCATTTGGTAACTATGAAAAGATATCCTAAATTTTCTAGTAACATTTCAAACTCTTTAACTGGCTACAATTTGGTGACTGGTTTTGTCTTTTAAATTTTTTTCTACTGTACTCTTTTGTGTATTATTGTTAGGTAGAGGATCACAGTGGCCAATGTATGAAAGGAGAGATGGGGCAGGAGGCAGGCTTTCAGAAGCTAGAAATAGCTTATCTATATGGCATTATACAATAGGACTAGGACGCTTCAAAAAAGACTTTAAGAAAGGCCTAGTAGGCTCCCTTTGTCTTCTGTTTATCTCTTCCCTGCCAAACACTGTGGATTTTAATCCTCAGAGAAGGGTCCTAGCTTTAGAGGGACTATTACTTGAGTTCTTTAGGCTGTGAGATAAGACTCACTAAAGTATCTATTGTCTTAAACTGACAGGCCAATAATACAACCATATGTTATTTGTCGGACAGGCTTTAATAACTTGCAAACCTTTAGCAGCAAGTTTGGAGTGTGTCTTAATCAGAGTTTCTATTCCTGCACAAACATAATGATCAGGAGGAAGGAAGTTGGGCGAGGAAAGAGATTATTCAGCTTACATTTCCACATTGCTGTTCATCACCAAAGGAAGTCAGGACTGGGACTCAAGCAGGTGAGGAAGCAGGAACTGATGCAGAGGTCATGGAGGGATGTTACTTACTAGCTTGCTTCCTTTGGCTTGCTCAGCTTGCTTTCTTATAGAACCCAAGGCTACCAGTCCAGGGATGGTACGACCCACAAGGGGCCCCTCTTGATTACTAATTGAGAAAATGCTTTACAGCTGGATCTTATGGAGAAATTTACTCAAGGGAGGCTCCTTTCTCTGTGATAACTCCAGCTTGTGTCAAGTTGACACACAAAACCAGCCAGTACAGAGTAGAATGCTTTGGGGTATCTATCACGTGGCAAGGAATGTTTGAGGTCTAGTGATCCATTGGCATTTAGTGTAACCTTTTGAGATAGAGAAGTAGAGTTATGGAAATCCTTCTAAGATTCACATAACAAAGAAAAAAATTATCTTTACTAATTGGTCTCTTCTAGTGAGAGATATATGTAGCTGTCTAGTCTTTGCAACTTAGAATGGTGTCTAATAAAGAAATGGGAGTGAAAACCAAGCTCTGGGCACCTGAAAATAATTAAGAATACTCTGTTTACTTAATTCTTGCATCATTTTAAACTCATTGTTGATTTGTCAATTTTGAAATATATATGAGATTTTATATATAGATTTATTTGCCATTTTTTGACCTACTAGGAACTATTGTATCTGTGAACATTTTTGAAGGCACCCAAAAATACAAAGATTTGCATGCAATTTAAATTTGAGGCAAAACCAAATTTGTATTGCTGGACTTTACCTAAAATACTAATTGTAGAGGGGACAGATAATTTGTAAAAGACAGAGGATGGAGTGAATGACTATAAAGAAGCAGTGGTTTACGGAGACAACAGTAGAACAGAACAGTTATGCATATGAACTCACAGCACAATGAGTTAAATTCTCATGCAGAGAACTGGTTTACCATCAAACCTGAAAATGTCCCCATATAGATATGGGAGATGGGTGTGAATGCCCACTGCTAGCTGAGCAGTTATTATAAATTGATAGTCATTACGGGGATAGTCATCTATTTTAAGGTTGCAGCACCTGGTAGGATGACCACAGTCCAGTGGATGAACACACATCCAAAAGTAGACCACTGAAATAGGCCTTGATAAGTTTAATGAAGAAAAACAAGACAAAAGTTGTTAGGTAGGGAAGGGCTTTAGGTCTATGCAGAGTTGGCGGACTGGGTGAATATAATCAAAATATGTTGTACAATATTCTTAAAGGATTAATAAAAATTATAAAAAATGAGGTTAAAACAATAATGTTAATTTTATACTTCTTAGTGATTTGGGCCTGGTAGTTCCAAATATTTGATTTAGGAACTGAGGCTGAAGAAAAAAGTTGATTACACCATTCAGAATATATAAAGATACTTAAAATATTTCATTAAATAGAAAATTTTTTGATCGTTTTTTGCAAGGCAAATTTAAAATATAAGTTAAAAGTTTACTTATATACTTTACCTTTATGTCAGGACACTTTTGCATTGGTTCATTTTAAATATAAAGATGTTTTTCAGTGTTTACATGAGCTAAATTTTGCTTTGGACCAGACCCTCAGCCAAGAGATGGGGACACCAACTCACCTACAAAACTTTTGACCCAAATTTTGTAATGTGTAAGAGAAATGTAGGGTCAAATATGGAGCAGAGACTGAATGAATGGACAATCAGTGACCGGCCTATATTGAGACCCATCCCATGGCAGGCACAATCCCTTACACTATTAATGGTGCTATGCTCTGCTTGCAGATGGGAAACTAGCATAGCCTCTCTCTGTGATGCTCTACCCAGCAACTGATTGGAACAAATGCAGATACTCACAGACAAACATTAGACAGAGGTCAAGGACTGCTATGGAAGAGTTAAGTAGTGGCTTGAAGGACCTCAAAGAAATGGTAATCCCACAGGAACACCAACAGTGTCAACTAATCTGGGCCTGGGAGCTCTCAGAGACTGAGACACCAACCAAAAAGGACACCCGGGCTAGTCTGAAGCTCTGGTGGCATCTATGTAGTAGAGGGGTGCCATATCTGGCCTCAGTTGAAGAGGATACTTTTGTCATTTTAAAAATCTTAACATATTTCTGAATTACAATGGAATATAATTCTGTCACTGTTGTATAATAAAGAGAAAGATTACACACCTTCTCACTGCTGCTGCCCTCAATGGTTACAGGATTTTCCCTAGAGTTTTAGAGACCTCAGATCAGGTGTAGCCTGGATTTGTGGCTTTGATGATGAACGGACTTGGAGGACTGGCCAGTATAGTATAGCAGAGGTGGAAAGAAATTTAATGTAGGTTTAAGCTTGCTTGAGATTCTCAGGCAATGTTGGGGTATAGGAAAGAGGCTCTGCATGAGGCTATATAAATTCAGACCTCAAACCTAGGTCATTGCTATTTTGACATAAAATATCTATATGTAAAAGGAATATTCAGCCTTTATAGTAAATGCTGTTGAATTCTTGCTTCTTAGCTGGCAGGAGACTTTAATCTGATTCTAGGATGAGAGTGTGTTTCCCTCTTAAATTCACAGAATTTCTAGGTCTTTCTGTCCAGACTCAATTCAAACTTTCAAATATTGAAAATGTGTTATTAAAAATGTGGTCTATCTTCTCAGTCATCCATTAACTGTTTCACCACAGTGGAAAATCGTGAGGATGCTGGGGCAATTAATCAAAATTATTTGGCTCTTAAAATGATACTGGGTGGATATGGTGGCTGCTTAAAACATAATTTGTGTATTTTGTGTAGATTTATGTGTTGGTAACCCAATGCTATAAAAAGCAATCTGTATACAACAACTTTGAAACACTTTGAAACTTAAGTACTAACAACTAAAAATGTTATTTTTTTTAGTCATTGTAGCTTTTGATCTGTCTTTAGAACAAGGCTGGAAAAAATGCAAGAGAAAAACTAATAAAATGAAAGGCATTCATTAAAAAAAAAATCAATGTTATAATGTAAAGACACCAATGTAAAACTAAAATCTATTCTGTGTGTCTAAAATAGCAAGGCCTTTTTGAAAATGTTACTCTGATCTTAATAGTATTGTGCCATTGACTTAATTAACAATATATGGTGTTTTGTTAAACCATTGTTTTTGCTTGCATTTCACACTTTTGGCTTCTTTGGGAGATTGCCTTATTAAAGCCAAGCTGCATTTAATCATCAGATAGAGTTGAAGTCTTTTAAATATCTATTTTGTAAGCAAGTGGTTCCAGGCTTCCTTTTAGTTCTGTAAAAAAATCTAATTATTGCTGGCTTTTTGGTGTATAGATATATTTTTGTAATATGGAAGTAGAGATTGTTAGCTGGACTGGCTAGTTTTGTATGTCAACTTGACACAAGCTGGAGTTATCACAGAGAAAGGAACCTCCCTTGAGGAAATGCCTCCATGAGATCCAGTTGTAAGGCATTTTCTCAATTCATGATCAAGGCAGGAGGGCCCAGCCCATTGTGGATGATGCCATCCCTGGGCTGGTAGCCCTGAGTTCCATAATGGAGGAAGCCGAGAGAAGCAAGCCAGTAAGCAGCACCCCTCAATGACCTGTGCATCAGGTCATGCCTCCATGTTCCTGACTTAAGTAAGTTCCTGTCCTGATAACTACCTTTGGTGATGAACAGCAATGTATAAGTGTAAAGTGAATAAACACTTTCCTCCCCAACTTGCTTCTTGATCATGATGTTTTTTTTTTTTTTCTTCAAGATTCGAAACCCAGACTAAGACAATAACCACTGGATATTTGAAAACCTGTACACAATTATTTTATTTTTTAATTAGTTTACCATTTATAGTCATGTTTTGCAATGCCCTACAACTAGCTCTCTTTTATGATTCTGCAGAAGTAGTGTCTAACAAAGGGATCTGGGATCTTTTTGTGAGATGCTGAGATAGGCCCATATGACAAACAAAATGGACTTCAGTCATGCTTAACATAAGAACCATTCCTTCTATTTCTCTCAGTCACTTAAAATAGGGCTTAGATGATTTATTGGCACTAATTCCTTAACATCTGTTACTTATATTTCACACTCCCTTATTCTACCCTGCCTATATGGGACTAACTGGGACCAATCAGTTTCCTTATAATTATAAACTAGAGAATGTGAACTACCAGATGGTTAGTCATGGATGTCTTCAGAGAATATTGTTCAAAGACAAGGTGGGGGGGGGGGATGTAAGAGTTGAAATTAAGTTTAAGTGAGCATGATGCACATGGTAGCACTTGTCTGTAACTCTAGTACTTAGGGAGCTGAAACAGGAGTATCATAAGTTTCAAATCAGCCTAAACTCTATGAGAGATCCTCTGCCAAACAAAATAGACAGAATTTATCATGCCAGGTCTTCCCAAAGTAACTAAAAGCCAAGCATTTATGGGTGATACAGGATGCGTTCTTATGCTCAGCAGCCTGTTACTAACAATGTATTCTAGCTTTGATTCCTGCCTATATTCTATTCATATTTATTTTAGGTACAGGCATATTTCATCTCAAGATGGGGGTGATAAAAGAACAATGAGGGAATGAAACAAGTTTATCTGGAAAGAATAAATAGACTTTGAAAAGACAGATACGCTTCCTTGCTTTGCTATCTGACTATTGAAACAATAAAACCTAAAAAATTAGAATTTTCTCAGTAATAATACCTGGAGAGGAAAAGGCAGATGTTCTGGGAAGCCAGAGGAGGAACTTTTCTCCTCTAGAAAGATTTACTACTTTTCAGGTGACCTTGCAAAAGAGACTGACCTTGAAGGAAGAGCATAGAACTGAGATAGTTGTGGGAAAGTATCTCACAGTCTCAGGTCTGCTCAGTTAATGGGTTGCTTGCTTTTTATTTAAAACTTATACTCAAGTCAAGATCTCAAATATGGACTTGGGAGGTGGGGGGTCAATGGATCTCTGTCTCTCTCTCCCCAGTGTTGTCACATTGAATAAATCCACCTTTTCTGCTTTCCACAAACAGCAAACATACATCAATACTATATAATGTGCATTGTAACCAGGTTTGTGTAGTGATATTTTAAAAAATTTCATGATTATCTGCTTTCTTATGAGACCTTTTCTGTGTTAAAGGGTTTCTTCAAATTGTAGGATAATGTAAGTGTTCCTCCACATGTAAATTGGGCTGAGCTCATCAATGGTGTTCAGAAGCTTATATATATTAAGTTGTTATTCAACATATGCTGTTTTCGATTTATAACAAGTATATCAGTACAGCATTCCTTATAAAACAGAGTACCTGCACCTTGGGAACTAGATTAGTGTTAGAAGAAATAGATGGAACTAAATGAGTGAGAGAGGAGAGAGAGACAGACAGAAACAAAGTGGCCAAAAAATGGATCATAGGAAAGAGACTATTACTTGAGAAAAGTTCAGGAAAGGGAAAGAATATGAAAAAAATATATTGTATGAAAAGATTTAGAAATAAATTAAGCATATACACATGCACACACATGTGCAAATGCACACACACACACACACACACACACACACTGACACACAGTGCCACATTTGGTTTCATTCACTTTTTATTTCTTCTAAAATGACAGTTATTATCATTTAACTACTCTATTATCCCATGAGGTCCCTAATACATGTGTAGAAGCAAGAGAACAACACATAATTGTCAAACTGTAATACAATGAAACAGGAATATTCTGGCCAGTCAGGTCATTAATTTATATATACAATAACTTCTAAATCCTCCAGACAAATTTTTCTTTAATTTCTACAAATAGTATTTTCCTAACATTACAGGTAATGATTTTTTAATCTCTAATTTATTTCTCATTTTTACTACTCTAATAGATGAATCTAGAGTTTAGGCGGACATTCCCTGAATACTTAATATTGTACATCAAAATGAAATTTATACACATGGAGAATGTTCATATTATACTTTGACACTCAGATATATAAGCTTAATTTTATAAGTAGAAGATAATCAACCAAACTCATTTGTTTGAGAGTAGGTCAGGCTACAATGTCAGTTTAAGCTCTCAGACATTCATCCACTTACAGACTTCTATGTCCTGCTGCCTAAGTCTTTTTGCCTGTGATCATCCTGGAAGCCTTGAACCTATGCTTCATTTAAACTTGCCTTTATAGCCTACAGGCATAAGGCAGCTGGATCTTGTACAGGTGTAAATGCCTGCTGATGTCAACTGGAGTTTGACTGCCTGAGGGCTGTGGCATCCAGCCTCAAGTCATTTATTATAAATATTTTGGACACATCAGATTCATACACACTCTGCTCCAGCAGAAAAGATAAATAGTTCAGACCTTCCCCAGTTACTAAATGTCTCGAAGGAAAACAACTTCTTAAAGTGATCTTTCTTTATACTGGATCCATCAGGGCTTTCTTAAAGTCCCCTAAATGTAAGTTTTCAGTACAACATTGTTTCCCTATTTATGAAAGCTGTGTTTTAGAAAGCAAATTTCTACTTATTTAGTATGAATAAGATTATTTTTGCTAATGACAGAGATGGAGAGACCAAGAACTTTAATGTATTTTGGTAATCAAAATTAAAAAACAATTTTGTTTTGTGATAAGTCACATAAAAGAATAAAAATATAGTCATACACCAGCTTCTCATCCATTTTAGCCAGGTCTCTTATTGGTTCCAGGCTTTTTTTCCTTTTGAAAATTTCATCTAAAATACATTTAAATATAATATTCCTATTTGTGATTTTTTTCAATTCATTCTCTGAATAGAGAGGAAATTTCTTTGGGCTTTCTCTATTTTGTATTATAAAACAACACGACTTGTTTGAGGCAGAAATACTTACATATTAATTTCAACAGAAATACTAATTATACAAAAGTCATGTAATAATTCCATTTTTATTAGTGACAAGAACTTAATTCTCTAAAGTGTTCTTTCTGTAAGTTTATTGACTGATTATTTTGCTTTGTGTAATTCTAAATGAAAATAACATTGCAGCACTTACTATTTAAAAAAATTAATAGAAATATTTAATTTCCAAATATTTTAGGATAGATTAAAAAGCTATTTTATCAAAGATTATTAATGTAGCAAATTCTCTTGCCTTTATCATTCTCCTTACATGATTATTTCTGATAATGCATGTTACTTTATGCTTATAATATACCAATAAATGTATATGATATTGAAACCACATATGAATGTACAGGTAATATTATTTGTGCATAGGCATATAAATACATGTTATCTCTAAATGGTATATTCAGTAATTTGAAACTGATATTGTATTTTCACAGATAAAGTGCAATTAGTTATGAAAAGAACATTTTCTCGCTGTGGAAATTTTCTGCAACTACTTGTTTCTGTGAGTGGCAGGAAACCAGAAATAATTCTGTGGCTACTTATGGTTAATGAGTCATGACAAATCTAAACAAGCAAATCATTCAGTAGCATCAGATTTGACCGTTCCAGGCTCTGTATTTCAATGGCCCAATTATTGGAGCAATTAAGCAAAAATGTATTCAAACTGAATGCCCGGTACTGTGAAACCCATCATCGGAATGAATAATAACATTTTTAAATTGAATTGGCTTTTTTTTTTTCTTTTGGTCAAAAGTTGACACAACATAGGCCATCAACATCTGCTTGTCTTTTAACATGATTCTAAGTAACAAGTCAAATTACACAAATTAATTTAAAATTTGTTTTCATTTAATGAGATTTCAAATTAAATGTGTTGAGCAAACATATATGAAAATTTGAAGCCAGATCCTGTGCATGTGTCTCTATTATTAATAGGAAATATGAAAGGGACTAAGAAAAAATAAGAAGGCATTTACTTTTGGGGGAAGCAGGATAACAGTGCTCATCTCATTGCAAGGTCCACATTGAATAATTACACCAGAGACTCCCACATACAAGTGTCTCAGCACAACAGTGTATTTAGTCAACTCACCGAAAGAAGATAAAACTCACATTTGTTAGTAGATAAAAGCAATTAGTCCATTCAATGAGAATAGTCAACCCTGTAGTTGTGTTTATACACACCCAAAATCTATTTCATTAAACTCAACAGAGTGCCTAAACTTAAACCTTCCCTTTGTGTTCATTCAATAAGACCTTATGAAAAAAGTAGCAAATCCCAAACATCAGTGGGGTTACAAAGGGAACAAACTACAGTCCATCGACTTTACCAATGTCATAGATCGTTTGCAATTGTATAGCCCTAACGGATATGACGAAACACAACAATCAATCATTCTGACAACTCGGCATCACCTTTGACCAGAAACCCACAAACATTCCAAAAGATATCTCTGAAGCACCAGCCAGTATTCATTTCATATTTTCTTTACAATAGCATTAAGCATTTTACACCAAATATTAGCTGACAGCACTTTCCGTGCCCCAGCCTCATGAGAATTTGCATGCTATCCTATCACTGTCCCAAAGGCTTGGCTGGAAGGACCTTTTGATCCATTGTGGGGGAGAAAAGCATTTTTCACTTATCAAGAAGACTCAGTTAACTGTTTGTGATGGATGTAGATGTATAGCACTTATTTCAATTTCCTCCCACCTGTTCTCCTGAGAGGAGAGCCAGTAAATTCTAGTACATATGGAATAGGGCCATCTATTTAAATCCATATATGGCATTTTCAACATTTACACTCTTATCTGATTGTTTGTTTGTTTATGAATGTCTTTATTGCTCCTGGAATGACAAATCGGCAACAGTGTTCAATATTCCATTCCACTTTTCTCTGTCAAATTGAAAGTTTGCTGCCATTTTATGTTATACATTTGTGTTCATAGCACTCTGATGCTGTCATCACTGCCAGTTTTCAGTATCTATATGTGGTTACTTTCACTTCCTTCTCTCTGGAAACATATGTCTTATGTACTAAACTTCCCAGAATTAAAAAAAAAAAAATGTGCTTCTTAACTCATCATTTAAACGTGTCTAAGCTTTCATTTTTTTATAAAAATATTAACATTTTTTTATTTATGAATGTATATAAATATAAAGTCAAGTTATTTATTTGCTTAATTCCATAAATTCATGCTACCAATTGATAAGAGAGTCAATAAAGAACTATTTTTAAAATTTATTAACATGTTCAATTTACATTTCTTGCTAAAGTTATGAAGGATGAAAACAGCTAGGGGATGCTTAGTCTAATATGATTGGAATTGTTACTATGATTTTACATGCAGAGTTATAGAAACGCAGAACAGGATCTCACTCCTTGGCCAACAAATAGAGAGAAAGAAAGGGAAGTAGAAAAGATGAGTAGAGGGAGGAAAGGAGCTTTACCCCAGTGAGTACCTAGAACAGACACATTAGCAATAAACAATTAAACAGGCAAAACCCAAGTTAAGTGTGCAACTGTATTTTAGCATCAATTATGACCCCACCAAAAATAGGTCTAAAAGTAAACAAGCTCTATAATAAACGAATGGACATTTTAGTGAGCTTTATCTCTAAAGTACTAGAAAGATACATATTTTTTTGCATTGTGATATCAATTTAAAGAGAATCTTACTGTATGTTAAGATTGGAAATACAGAAATAGCTTTAATATTTAAATGAATATTTAATATTTTACATAAATAAATTGTGAAATAACTTGCCTTCAAAATCTGAAAAATTGCCTGTTCCAGGTAAACAAGATTATTGCTGCTAAAAATGTGGGGAGGGGTTGCTTCACTAAGGATTTAGCAAGTCAATAATTGATCATACATGAAATTTTAGACCCAACTACAAATCCCAATGTCTTTCATACTTTATTATGTTATTATAATTTGCACTACTGTGATTTGTTTTTGTATACAGCTTACTGCTTCACATAGTATGTGTGCATTAGCAAATTAAAGAAGTCCCTGGATTTGTAGCACAATTCTGTTATTACAGCATGGCTTCTAGAGGAAGACCCAGAAGGATGGACTGTAACTGTCTTCACTTATGTGGCCAAAGCTGCCTTGCTTTTCACTGAAGAACAGTCTGGACGCATTTTGCTTCGACAGAAGATCACACAGAAGCCTCTGGACTATCTTTGCTGTGTGTTGTTAGCTCAATTCCATCCCAGTTAAAAAATAAATTCTAAATTCATGAAGAGCCAAAATAAAATCCAATATTTACCTGATTCATAAAGCAATTGTATTTGATTACCTTTTCTGTTGATGTGATCAAACACTTGAGAAAATTAAGAAAGAATATGATTTGATTGACAGTTCCCAGCACCGATCCATCAGGAAGGGAATTCAGGGTAATCAGGGGAATGCAAATAGAGCAAAGTCTGCAATCAGGAAGCAGAGAGAGATGGGTCTCACACTCGGATTGCTTTGTCCTGTTTTTATCTTTCTGTGGCCACTGAGCACAGGATGGTGCCTCTCATGGTTGAAGTAGATGTTTCTGGCTCAGTTTAACTTTTCTGTATACACTCATGGTGGTTCTAAATCCAATAAAATGGAAAATGAAGATTAGCTGCCATAGCAACTTTCCAAATTGAAGATCAGTCACATTTAACTTGACCAAATGAAGATAAACAAATTCACCAAGCTCTTTCCACTAAAAAACCAAGACTAAATTTGAAATAAAGCCCTTTTCTTACAGTCTAAGCACATTCAGTGTTTCACTCTGTATCATATAATGTCTCATAGACTAAAAAACACCAAAAGATTCCAAAGTCATTCCAAGTTTGTGACATTGCTAGGATTTGTATTACTTTCTTCTATATTGTTTTTATATCAAGGTCATTGTTTTAAGTTTGTTTTTTCTTTACTGTTGTTTTCCACTATTACACAATAATCTAAAACAAAGATAACTGTGTTAGGATAAGGGAAAGCTGTTTTTTTTTTCATGTTTATCTACACACTACATAAGAAAAAATATGAAAGTGAACATATGTGTGGGTGGTCTCATAACCCATGACAAGATGATTTCCAGATGCAAAGGAAACCCATCCACACCAGATTCTAGTCTAGAAATTCTGGCAGCAAGTGTCTCTTTAGAAACAATCTGGCTCCAGCATTATACATTCTGTATCCAGATACGTTGTTTGCAACAATCTCCTGTCTCCTTCTCTTCATGACCTGCCCTGTTTTTGCCACATGGATCTGAACATTTTTTCCTCTACTCTCCTCTTTCCTATTTTTTCTCCTTTTTATCTTTTTCTTCTTTCTATCAATTTATCTAACTTGTTTACTACGTAGCCATATAATAGACTATGAATAAGTAGATAAATAAATCATTCTTCAGGATTTAAATTTCTAGAAAAGTATATTTTACTGGATATGGTTGCTTATTTATAAGGCTTGATTTAAATAATTATACATAGTGGTATAATGTTCAGAGAAAAATCTCCAGACTAGACTTGTGCTGTCACTCTCTTATATCTAAATTTATATGGCACATATGCTAGCATACACACATGTATTAATTTGACTGAATTTCTATTCACATGTGAAATGCATACAAATTTAAAACCTCTTAATGCTGATTCAACAAAATTTGTATTTCTTTGTAGTAAACTCAGTGTGTAAACAATCATATATTAGCTGTATAAACTTTGTCTAGACACTGGTCTTATTCAGTGTAATGGAACAGATTTTCTCTCACCAATAACGCCATGCCTAGCATTAGATTTATGTTAGTAGTACAGTGTGTGGTCTGTGGATATTGTCAGAGAGGGATGTGCAAATTTACAACTGATTTAAAGAGCTGTACATTGAACAATGATGAGCTCCATCTAAGCTGCTATGGCAAGTCCTACATGAACATTTCACTTCCTTGTTCTTTAGGCTTTGAGTCTATCTTCCTTCTTATTCTATCCTCCCCATTATATAACAATGTATAAAACCAGATACCAGTGTTCTTAAATATTTCCCCTGACTTTTCTCTATTCTTTACTGTTCTAAGACTCAAATTCCTGTCATCTTATTCATCAATTTTTCTCTTTATGTTTTATAATTTTGCTCTCAATTTATTTAACAGTAATATTTACCTTTACCATGTGACAGAGAACCTACTTACAGGGAACGTGTGTGATCTTCTAAGCTCTGTGTCTTAAGTACTTTATTAACGATGAGCTTTTGCAAAACGTTGTTATCTGGATCATAACACAAGCTTATTTATAGAGGCAAACTTTTACTACCATAACTGACAAAATCTCATTATACCTTGAACAAACTTAATTTCCCCACCTAGGAACACTTGTTATATGAGATTAAAATCCCAATGTGAATTATGTTACACATACCTTTAAATTAAATGTTAGCATTCACACATCATTTACATTCTAAAAAATGATTACTCATTATTTTATTGTATAAATCAATCCTGATTTGCGCTGCCATTTTTTCATTAGAGGACACTTAGATTTTTCTTTCTGTTAGTATGAATGAAAGGCATTATCCATATATGGACATCTCAATCAGCTTGTCAAATTTTATCAATGGTTACACAATACATTCTGATCTCTAACTTATTAAGAAGCACATTGTTAATTCTGTAACCTCACTGTGCATTTTTCTTTTTTTCTTTAATGCAATGAACCTATTGCCCAAGTGTTTGTTCATATTTTCTCTTTTATTTGCTACTGTATTCCATAAAACATTACCCTATTTACCACCTTCATGTAGCATAACTTCTTGTACTGTACCAAAATATCTCTCTGTGTGGAATTAGTTCTTGCCCATTTAACTATAACACTGTAAAAATTTCTTTTGTACTAGTTGACTGCATTTTTCCAGGGACCAGGAGAAAAAAAATTTAGCTCAAAAGATAACTGATCTCTTTGAGGATATTAATTCTCAGTTCCTCCTCTGTGCCTCCATCTTCAACCAAAAGTAGTCCTTGGATGGCAAAATCATTATTGAAAACCTCATGAGTTTTATATCAAGATTTTAACTGGTTCCTTCCTTACATGTTATGATTTGAGATGTTGCACTACTGCCAAAGCTGTCCTCCCATATCCAAAAGCAATAGTACCACTCTTTAAGAACCACAGTGGCTTCTTTCTGAAGGTATGATTCTTAGAGACAGCCTTTAAGAAAAGACTCGTTACTCTTCCCCATCTTGAAATACATTCATAACCAGCTCAGAAGTTTTACTATTCATTACTTAGGGATTTTTTTGTATGTACCAAAGATAAAATATATTCCTGTGATAACTTGGTCTTTTCAATCTTGGTACTTAAAAAACAAACAAACAAACAATCAATCAATCAAACTCAAATACTCTCAAACTTGCAATATAATTTTTACTTTGTTGTAGAAATTCTGAATTGTCAGTGAAACTGTCCTTATTCTCTTCACTGACATTTTTTACTAAAATATCTCCAGATTACTATTATAGTTCTTTAGTGTGACTCATCAGCACTCATACTTCAGTTATGTCAGAAGATACACCCCAGTTTCTCCAATTGCAGATTCAGACCAGGGTTGCATTTGTAATCAGATGGTTATACTAGCACTAGATTTGTGTGAGTGGATAAAGAAATGGTAACATGTCTAAGATTAGGACACTATTTTAACAAATTCATGTAAAAGTTAATAAATAATGAATTAAATTGTTCATAAAAGAATAAAATGAGCCGTGCAGTGGTGGCGCACACCTTTACTCCCAGCACTTGGGAGGCAGAGACAGGCAGATTTCTTAGTTCCAGGCCAGCCTGGTCTACCGAGTGAGTTCCAGGACAGCCAGGGCTATACAGAGAAACCCTGTCTCGAAAAACAAAACAAAACGAGAAAAGAATAAAATGATATGTTATTTCCATATAATTCTATTTAGTTTTATTAAAATGTAAAAAAAATAATAATAACTTTGTAGAATAGTTGATGACTTGGAAAAGGGGCCTGTAACAAACCAAAGTAATAAACCAAGGCATTGTTTCTTCTGCATATACAAAATCAGACAGTTTTTAATGTCTTAATCTCAATGTGTGCTATTTTGTTCTGTCAACTTGACTCAAGCTAGAGTTATTTTGGAAGAGAGAATCTCAAATTAGAAACTCTTGCCCTCGTATAAGCTGTAGTCATGTCTGTTTCTATGAGGGTGTGCCTCCACCCATCCATCCAATCCTTCCTCCCTGCCCTCGAATTCCCCCACACTGGGCATTCAAGGACATCCTCTCCTACCAATGTCTGACAAGGCCATCCATCACTCCATATACAGCTGGAGCCATGGGTCCCTCCATGCATGTTCCCAAGCAGGCAGCTTAGACCCTGGGAGCTCTGGTTGTTTGGTATTGTCTCTCACCCCATGGGGCCACAAGCCGCTTCAACTCCTTCAGTATTCTCTCTAACTCCTCCATTGAGGACCCTGTGATCAGTTCAATGGTTGGCTTTGAGCATCTGCCTCTGTATATGTCAGATTCTGGCAGAGCTTCTCAGTAGACAGGTATGTCAGGCTCCTGTCAGCATGCACTTCCTGGCATCCACAACAGTGTCTTCATTTGGTGACTGAACATGGGATGGATCCCCAGGTGGGGCTATTTGCAGATGATATGATAGCATACTTAAGTGACCCCAACACTTCATCAGAGAACTCCAAAACCTGATAAACAACTTCAGCAAAGTGGCTGGATATAAAATTAACTCAGACAAATTAGTAGCCTTCCTCTACTCAAATGATAAACAGGCTGAGAAAGAAATTAGGGAAATGACACCCTTCACAATAGTCACAAATAATATCAAATACCTTGGTGTTAATCTAACTAAGAAAGTGAAAGATCTGTAAGACAAGAACTTCAAGTCTCTGGAGAAAGAAATTGAGGATCTCAGAAGATGAAAAGATTTCCCATGCTCATGGATTGGCAAGATTAATATAGTAAATGTAACTTTTATTCACCTGATGTAACTCAGAAGCTTACTGGTGAAAAAGTTCACCTTTTCTTTTATTCTAACTCCATCTGGCTGGTTTAACTCAGCTGGTCTGGCTCTAACTCCCTCCTGCTGACTAATTCAATCTGACTCCTCCCAGCTTATCACTGATTTATTCTACTTAGCCTCAAAATGATTCAGGCAATTTATTTATTTATTTATTTATTTATTTTTATTTTTGATCTTCTAGCTTCTTCTAATTCTCTGGTTCATTCTGTCCTCACCCAGGTCTAGCTTGTTCTCTCTCCAACCTTTACAACTGTCCCTGTTTAAAAAAAAGAAAGAAAGAAAGAAAGAAAGAAAGAAAGAAAGAAAGAAAGAAAGAAAGAAAGGAAAACAAAAGAAAAGAAAAGAAAAAGAAAGCCTTGGAAATCCATGAACTCCATGTCACTGTGTTACCTCTCTACTCATTGACTGAAACAAGGAAACAAATTGACTGATTAGAATCTACATGTCTCCATCTCCTGAGTCTGGAATTAAAGGCTTCTACCACCACACCTCCATTCAAGCTTTTCTTAACCTGAAATTTGCTCAATACAAGGCAGCATTTGAACTCAGAGATCTGTTTGCCTCTGTCCCTAGGGATTTAAAGGCATGTCTGTATTCTAACTAGATCACACAGACCTAGAAGGCCTTTAGATGTAATTCCTCAACACAACAGCATGTTGGTGGACTATAATTCCTCTACATAAGTGGAGTCCACCTGAGATTTGTAATATATACTGTAAATGTCATAACATGAGAAGTAGCGCTCCCCAACCCTTTGGGGTCCTAGAAGATAGTATCAGATATCAAATATTAAGATAAAATATTGAGATAAAATATATTTATAGACTTTTGTTTTACACTATTTTTCCCTTTCTGGGCAAGAGTGTACTTAATCTGTTTTTCGTTTCACAGGACCATTCAGTTAAGAAACTAGAGATATTTTAATGAAACTGTAAACTTTTTAAAGTATTTGAATTTTTCAAAAACAATGAGCGATCTTTATAGTTATTCTGTACTTTACAGTGTGGTATTACTATGAGATTTTGAGAATAAATAGGAAATAAGAAAGAAAATCGTATGGCTTAATCTTAATGCAGTATGTATCAGGTTGACAAGGAGACAATAGTGCTAATTAGTTTTTGTCAACTTGACACAAATTGCAGTCACCTGAGAAAACAATTGAGTAATTATTTCCATCAGCCTGTCCTGGAGACACATCTGTGAGACATTTTCTTGATTAATGATTGATATGCAAGGGCCCAGACCACTGTGTGTAATGGCAGTCTTTTGCAGGTGGTCCTGGATTGTGTAGGAAATCCAGATGAACAATTTATAGGAAGGGCAGGGTACATGGACTATGTCTGCTTCAGTTCCTGCCTCTGAGTTCCTGCTTTGAGCCTTTTTCTTGGTTTCCCTTGATGACAGACTATGTATAATTTGTGAGAAAAATAAACTCTTTCTTCCCCAAGTTTCTTTTGGTTAATGGTATTCATCACGGCAACAGAACTGAACTGGAACAAATAGTTGGCAACAAAACAAAAACATAATATTAAATGAAAATAGTAGTAAAGTTTCTTGTTAGCAATTAGAGCATTTCCTTTTGCTGCAAACCAAGTGTAATTTACGAATTGCTTCATCATTATGATGCCTAAAGCCTCATGTGTAGGTTTTGTGATAATTATATTGGTTGCCAAGAATATAAATGTTTTTCAGATAAAGCAAATGTATAGATAGATTTCAGGGTCTGCCGCACTTGAGTTGTGTCATGTGATTCTTTGAAACCCCCAGCTTATTAACAGAGAATGGTCCTTTCCATATGTGCAGCATTAAAAACATCTGGAAATGCCATCAAAGGAAGAGATTTTTTTTCTTTCCACTGGCATGAAGAAGCCATTGGAAATTTCACAGATGTTTGAGTCTCAGGATCCCTGGATAGTAAGAAATTGAAACACACTGCTGGTATTGGCCAGGGATTTCTCCTAGGAAATGTACTGCTACTCCATAGAGAGAAAAAAATAGACCTTTTTCACAGGGGAATCAGATTTCTTCCTGAATAAAGTTATGACTGAGTAATTTAATCTGTCATTGAATATAGAGAGAGTTAAAATGGCTAGCATGCCAACAGTGGTTGCAATTAGAATCACATGAACAATGGAATATTAGTGAAACCCATGCATTTCCTGGATTTAGTACAAGTTGGCATTTAACTTGATGATTTGGGAGGCATTTCTCCATTTTCCAGGAAGCATATACCCAATTTGACATTCTATCAAATTCAGAATTACCCATTATATAGCCATTCCAAATTTAGCAAAGCACAAACTTGATTGTGAAATTGTAGGTTTTCATGTACAGTGTAAGCATGTTGTGCATAACTTTTATGGTTACTAAGTGATGCTTGTAAACCATGGGGTGAAATGTATCATTCTAAAATCATTTACATGTTTTGATATAATTTGATATTGCTCAAAATGAATGACATTTTGAGAACAGAACATCATTTCTGATGTCACTAACAAAAACTTAGCTCCGATTAAAGAACTGTGATACTAATAAACAAAGCAAATTATATTGAGCTAGGAAATTTTATAAGCACACATTAATACACACTAATAAAATTGTATAAAATTTACATAAGTAATACAATTCTTCAATGGTATATTGATAAATTAGTGTTTACCTTTTTGTCATAATATTTACATCATATTATATTTAAAATGTATTCTAAGTATATTATTTTAAAAGTCTAGGCTTCATCCACACTCTCCAGCAATTCTCCACCCAAAGAAATGGAACATGAGGGTTAGCTATGGGTTTTCTGGACTCTTTCTTCAACTACTTTGATACGTTCATTGATTTCAAATAAATTTCTTAAGGCCTTGGTCACCTTTTTGCTTTTTATATGAAACTGTTGTTCACACTATTTCTAACAATAGACAGCTAATTTCCTCCAGTCCAAAAAACAAAGTGAAACAACCCCCCATAAAAGAGCAATAATAAGAAAACTCAAATTTTCACTTCAAAGCAAGACTTCCCTTGGCACAGAACTTTCATACCCTGTTTACACTTTATAGTATTAGAGAGAAATCATCTGATACGCTTCTGTATGCTCAGTATGATACCCCTTCTCTATTCATTTCTTATCCACACTACAGACAATCTTTATCTCCATGAATGAAGAAAAGAGAAAGAAGTATCTAAATGATAAGTATACATTAGAATATGTCATATTAAGTTACATCCATTAAAGAACTTTTGAGTCTGCCATGGCGAAAATCTCTTGTCTATTACATAGAATTTCTTCCCCACATTGGAATAATTAGGATCAGAGCCCAGGCACCAGCAACACTAAAAGTTGGGCTCAACCACCATTCCCGTTAGATCAATTAAAAATACAAATAATCACGAGAAGCAGAGGAAAGTTATTTATTTAATGTGGCTACACTGAAAAAATATAAAATGAGGTCCACTGATGCATTCTGCAAGTCTGTTTTCCTGGATTCCAGTATGAGTAGGGTTTTTTTTTTTTTTAAATAAAAGACAAAAGGTATGCATAAGTTATCAGTCTAGATAAAGGCTTAGTCTGGCCCATATTTTGAGATTCAGGCTATTCTACAAGGTGATGTGACAAGTTGTCAATACTACAAGGGATCTCTTTTCTGGAGAAAAAGAATTCCTCTCTTGCTAATATCAGAGTCTTTATTTTGACTCTGGAGGTAGTGGGTTTGCAGGAAATCACTACTATGCACAGGCAGAATTCCTGTTTTCTTTTTGGCAAGTGTATCTCTTGTCTCTGAACAACATTCTCAGAAGATAACTCTAATAATTCAAGTGACTTGACCTTAATTATTCCTCATCACCAGGACCAGATCTTAACCAGATGGTCTTATCTGACTCCACAAGCACATGAATTTAAGTGATAGTTGTCACCTAGTTACTGCTAATAAAACCCGTTCTGGCTAATTTTGAGCAACCAAGAGGAGCAGAAAAGTAGTTGTCTGTCAATGAATGAGCTTGTTGAGGATGATCTTTCCAGGAGCTGCCCAAATGAATTTCTCACAAGAAAATAAAAAAACAGGTTTCAGAAACCCAGAGTCTAATGTAGACTAGAGTCCATTCTAATGCTTTCTTTCCGACTACATAGGTAACATTCTGCTATTCAGGAGTCAATGCTCGTGCTCCTTAAGGGACAATGCTTCACAAAAGTACAACCAACAGGAGCAAATATTATCAAAATGGCTAGTTTGAAAATCAAAAAATAAAAATAAAAAAATAAAAAGGCACCTAAGATTTTTCTCTTCTTAAATTTTTCTTTTCAGCGTATTCTTTGCCATACTAATAGGAATGGAAGGAATGTGCTGCTTATAATTCAGCCTTACAAGCTGTGCTTAAGCAGTCTACTCCTGAGGAGCTAAAATAAAATATGTCATAAATGAATTTCTGCACAGGAAAAGGAATGGCAGCATGAACTACAAGTTTCCCCAGGATTCTGTAGGATTGGGGTACAGTACCTCCTCCATTGCAAGCCAACAAAAACAAATGGTTCTCAAGTCCTTTGTGTTCAGTGTCACATGGAGAACTTAAAATGTTGCTAATATACCTAGGTAGATTCTTCTAAGCACTTCATCTCATCATCAATAAAACCCTTGTATTACTTATAAAGAACTAGTAAAATATGTTCTATATAAACATTAAAGTATCTGTACCTGTTAAATATGGACCCAAGAAAGCATAAAACTATCACGTATATGTGAAACACAAATATACATTTATATATACATATGTGTATATATATATGTACATATATAATATATATTTATATATGCACATAAGATTATGTATGCACTTCTGCCCCTTTCTCCCTGTCCTTTCTGCTAGGGCAGTCTCCTAGCTGATCTACTCCCATGAAGACACCATATCCTGACCTATCCTAGAGGATCCACCACACTCAGAGCAGTTTGTAAGAATCCCCTCTCTGCAAACCAGAAGTCTTAGAGCTGCTGCTGGGAGTCTGGTGGACTCAGGACCATCATCCACCAAAACCCCACCCTCCCTCCCATATACCACTCCACTTCTGCCCCTTCTGCCCCTTCTGCCTGGTCCTATCTGCTGGGGCATACTCCTAACTGGTCTGCTCCGGTGAAGATACCATATCCTTACCAATCCTAGAGGATCCTCTGCACTCAGAGCAGTTGAATGCTAGCTGGTTTGCTCCCCTGAAGACACTCTGAGACATCTGAAGCCATTCTGAGCCATCCTAGGGGATCTGCTACATTCAGAGCAGTTGACACCACAGCTTGAAGAAATGTAGGGCAAGTGACCTGACTGACTGAAAGCCTCCCTGAAGTTCTGCTGCACACAGGGAAACAACCCACAGTCCATAGGCCCCCTGGAGAACATCCTCACACAGGACAACAGCTTGACTGCTCCACTGAAGACTCAACAATCTGAAGGCCTCCCAGGAGATCTACTGCAGCCAGGGCAACAGATCAGCAGCTTCTCTGCTCCTCTGAAGAGCCCCCAGTTGGAAGGCCCCACAGGTGGTCTGCTATAGCCTAGGCCACAGGCCCACCAGGAGACCTGAAATAACCAAGGGATAAAAAAGGCAGACCTCTAGAAATAGTCACCCAGGCCAACAAATACCAGAGATATCCAGATGGTGAGAAGCAAGCTCAAGATGATGAGCAACAGAAGCCAATATACGTGGGCATCATCAGAACTCAGATCTCCCACCACAGCAAGCCCTGAATACACCAACATGCCTGAAAATCAGGAATCTGTCCTAAAATCCTATTTCATGAAGTTAATAGAGTCCTTTAAGGAGGATATCAATAACTCACTGAAGTAAATATAGGAAAACACAGGTAAACAGGTGAAAAAATTGAATAAAGCCATCCAAGACCTAAAAGGGGAAGTAGAAACAATAAAGAGAACATAAATAGAGGCAAACCTGAAAATGGAAAAACTAAGAAAGAGGCCAGGAATTACAGATGTAAGTATTACCAACAGAATATAAGAAATAGAAGAGAGAATCTCAGGTGTAGAAGATACCATAGACGATATTGACACAACTGTCAAATAAAATTCAAAACAAAAAAAAAACTCCTAACCCAAAGTATCCAAGAAATACAGGACACAATGAAAAGACCAAATCTAAGAATCCTCTCGTCACATAATAATCAAAACACTAAATTCACAGAATAAAGAAAGAATATTAAAATCTGCAAGGGAAAATGGTCAAGTAACATCCAAAGTTAGACCTATCAGAATTACACCACACTTCTCAACAGAGAATATGAAAGCCAGAAGAGACTGGCCAGAGGACATCCAGACTCTTAAAGAACACCAATGCCAGCCCAGGCTACTCTACACAGCAAAACTCTCAATCAACATAGATGGAAAAAACAAAATGTTCCAGGACAAAACCAAATTTAAACAATATCTATCTACAAATCTTCTACGGAGAATCCTAGAAGGAAAACTCCAACACAAGGCACCAAAGAAAGGATAAGATATTAATCATCTCATAATGAAGCCAAAAGGAGAAAACCATAAGCTCATAAACCACCTACAAAAATGAACATATCAGGGACCAATAGTCATCTCTCTTTAATAACTCTCAATAATAATGGACTCAACTCACCTATAAAAATACATAAGCTAACAGACTGGATACACAAACAAGATCCAGCATTTTGCTGCATACAATAAAAACACATCTTAATAATAAAGTCAGACACTATGTCAGAGTAAAAGGATGGAAAAAGATCTGCCACTCAAATGGTACCAGAAAACTAGCTGGGATTGCTATCCTAATAGTCAATAAAATAGACTTTCAATGAAAAGTTATCAAGAATGATAAAGAAGGACACTTCATATTCATCAAGGAGAAAATTCACCAAGAGAAAGTCTCAGTTCTGAACATCTATGCCCCAAGCACAAAGGGCACCCACATTCATAAAAGAAACTATACTAAAGCTCAAAACACACATTGAACCCCACAAAATAAGAGTGGGATACCTCAAAACCTCACTCTCATCAATGAACAGGACATTGAAACAGAAACTAAACAGAGACACAGAAAAACTAACAGAGGTCATGAATGAAATGGATTTAAGAGATATCTAAAAAACATTTCGCCCTAAAGCCAAAGTATATAACTTCTTCTCAGCACCTCATGGTACCTTCTCCAAAATCTACCATATAATTGGTCACAAAACACGTCTCAACCAGGACAAAAAGAATGAAATAATTCCATGATCCTAACAGGTCACCATGGCCTAAGGCTGGTCTTCAATAACAGCAAATAAATAAATAAATAAAAATGAAAAAAACAAAAACCACATATACATGTGGAAACTGAAAAAGTCTCTACCCAATGATAACTTGATCAGGGAAGAAACAAAGAAAAAAATTAAGACTTTTTAGAATTTAATGAAAATCTTCAAACATCATACCCAAACTTTTGGGATACAGTGAAAGCATTGCTAAGAGGAAAATTCATTTCAGTAAGTGCACTGGTAAAGAAACTATAGAGATCTTACACTAACAACAGGACAACTGAGAGCTATAGAACAAAAAAGAAACAAACTCACTCAAGAAAAGTAGAAGACAGGAAATCAACCAAATAGAAACAACGAGAACAATACAAAGAATCAATAAAACCAGAAGCTGGTTCTTTGATAGAATCAACAAGATAGATTAAACCCCTAGCCAAACTAACTAAAGGGTCCAGAGTCAGTATGCAAATTAACAAAATTAGAAATAAAAAGGGAGTCATAACAACAGAAATGGAGGAAATTCAAAAAATCATCAGCTCCTACTATAAAAGCCTACACTCAACAAAACTGGAAAATCTAGATGAAATGGATGGTTTTCTAGACAGATACCACACACCAAGGTTAAATCAAGAGCAGGTAAAACATCTAAATAGGCCCATATCACACAGGGAAATAGAAGTTATTAGAAACCTCTGAATCGAAAAAACCCTAGAGACAGATGGTTTTAGTACAAAATTCTACCAGACCTTCAAGAAAGACCTGATATCAATATACCTTAAACTATTCCATAAAATAAAAACAGAAGAAACACTAACTCATTCTATGAAACCACAATTACTCTGGTACCCAAACCAAACAAGGAACCAACCAAAAAAAGAGAACTTCAGGCCAATCTCGCTTATGAATATCAATGCAAATATACTCAATAAAATTCTTGCAAACAGAATCGAAGAACACATCAAAACCATCATTCACCACTATCAAGTAGGCTTTATTCCAAGGATGCAAGGTTGGTTCAATATAGGAAAATCCATTAATGTAATCCATTATATAAATGAACTCAAATAAAAAAATTACATGATCATATACTAAGATGCAGAAAAAACATCTTACAAAATACAACACCCCTTCATGTTAAAAGTATTAGAGAGGTCAGGAATTCTAGGCCCATAACTAAACATAATAAAAGCAATTTACTGCAAACCAACAACCAATATCAAATTAAATGGAGACACACTTGAAACAACCCAAGTAACATAGGGAACAAGACAATGATGCCCACTCTCCCCATATCTATTCAGTATAGTAATCAAAGTGCTAGCTATAACAGCAAAAAAGCAAACAAACAAACAAAAACAAAAAAAAAAACTTCAAGAAAATACAAATTGGCAAAGAAGTAATAAAGGTATCATATTTTCAGATGATATGATAGTATACATAAGCAGCCTGAAAAATTCTACCAGAAAACTTCTCCAGCTGATGAACAACTTCAGCAAAGTGGCTAGATATAAAATTAAATCAAATAAATCAGTAGTCTTCCTTTATATAAATGATTAACAGGGTGAGAAAGAAATTAGGGAAACTACACCCTTCACAATAGACATAAATAATATAAAATATCTGGAGTATCTAAAACCAAACAAGTGAAAGTCCTACATGACAATAACTTCAAGCCTCTCAACAACAACAACAACAAAAAAAAAAAAAAATCAAAGAAGATATCAGAAAATGGAGAGATCTTCTATGCTCATGGATTGGCAGAATTAATATACTAAAATGGCCATCCTACCAAAGGCAATCTACAGATTCAATCCAATCCCAGTCAAAATCCCAACACAATTCTTCAAAGAATGGAAAGAGCAACTTTCAAATTCATCTGGAAAGGCAAAAAACCCAGAATAGAAAAAACAATTCTGAATAAGAAAAGAATGGCTGGGAGAAACACTATTCCTGACATACAGCTTTACTACAGAGCAATAGTGATTAAAAACTGCATGGCATTGGTACAGAGACAGACACGTTGGTCAACGGAATAGAATTGAAGACCTAGAAATAAAACCACATACTTACAAACACCTGATTTTTGACAAAGAATGAAAAATAAGTACATAATATATGCATATATATCTATAGATACATATATAAATGTATATATGCCTATATAAATATATATGCATATATAAATATATGCATATACATAAATATGCATTTGTATATATATGTGTCTGTGAAATACAAGTACATATATTGTACATGTACATTATACATGTATACATGTATAATAAAAACTGAAAAGTGTCTAAGATGTGATGAAACCTGAACATCTGCAAATTGACCATCTGTAAGCAAAAGGAAACCTCATTAGGGTTTGCACAAAGCCATTGCTTATTTACAGAGTTAGCACAGTAAATTCTTGTTATTAGAATATTCTGAATTGGTATTTTTTTAACCCATTTTGGGTCATAGTTCATCACCTCTGAAATATATACTTCCAAAATACACTGAAATTAGCCATATCAATGGATAAAATATATTAATGGAATTGAATATTCTGTATTCATATACATTATGTGTAGGCAATTGAGTGACAGACTTGATACAAAGGACAAAATAGGGAATTAAATTTTTCTAGAAAATTAAATGTTAAGGATGTTATAATTATTCAAAAATACTATTAGATAATTCACTTTTTGAATTGTATTATAAGTGTATATTTTAAACTCTAGGACAGCTACTGTTAATACTGCTTTAAATAATTTCTATAGCTGGTACAATGGGTTACTGAAGACCAAATTTCAATTCCCAGTATCAACTTGATGAAAGGACAAAGGACAAGGTTGTCTTCTGGTCTGCAGATGTGCATGGTGCCTGTTTCCCTAACAGGCATACAACAAATATATAGATTAATGAAAAAACATTACAATAATTTTGAGGTTGTAGCTGTTCTCAAAGGAATGGTGATTGCTATTTTAAGAAAAGCAAGAAAGCAGTCTAATTCACTAACTGAATTCATTTCTTATGGGAAATTGTTAGCATGGAAGAGAAAGTGACACCCAATTTATCTAATTTATAATAAAACCCATTTTATATTTAAAATCATGAAAATAAAAAAAATCAAATAAATAGAGAAATACAGGCTTGGTTCCCTCTGGTAAAATAAAGTGAGATTTGGAATTAAGTGTGTCAATCTGAAAAAGAAGCAAACTTCAGAGCAGGCTTGCTGAGGTAGAGAAGGAAGAATTTTGCAAACTGAGACAAGGCAAACACTCCAAGAAGACCTAACGCTCCCACAAACACAGCACCAAAGTATTTGAGGGAGAAGCTGACAGAACTGCAAGGAGAAATAAATGACTCCACCATTGCAGCTAGAGATTTTAACACTGTGTTATAAATGGACAGCTCCAGTAGGAAAAGAATTAGCAGTGCCATAGTAGAACCCAACGGGACCACCAATCAACTGCGTGTAACTGACATCAGCAAAACACTTCATCACATAACTTCAGATTATACATTCTCTGAAAACTCACATGGAACAGTAACCATGATAGACTACATTCTGGGCTATAAAGCACTTTTTAACAAATTGAAAAGAGTAGAGATCATACAAGTTCTGCTTTCAGACCACAGTAGAATTAAACTAAAAATCAATAACTGAAAAGCAGTGGAAAAACCCAAAACTACCTAGAGATAAATCAGCACACTTCTTGATAACATACCAGGCCAAAGCAGAAGTTACAGAAGAGGTTTTAAATATGTTAAATTTAAATAAAAAATATGATATTAATATTTGATCATTGCATTGATACATAAGCAGTCAACAGAAATTTATTAAAGTAAACGCATGTATCAGAACAGAAAAACATGAAATAGAAAAAAATTAGAAAAAGTAATAAAACTAAAATCTAGGTGTCTGGGAAAAGCAGTATAGCATGAACACTATGATTATCCTTACATGGTAGTTAGGAGGTCAGAAAGGAAACAGGTTGTTTGTATCCCTAACTAAAGGAAACTATCCTTGCAGATGTCACTGCTATTGCTCTGATAAAAAAGGATTATAATAAAAACCCCTGTCCCCATATACTCCATTACCTATGTAAAATGGAACAAACTGATGAGATGCTAAATCTGAAAATATAAGTAGAAATAAGCAGGCTGTGAAGGTCCATGTCTACCAAAGAAATTGGACCAATAATTAATGGCAAAACACTAACAAATTTGAAAGCATAGAGCCACTGGCAAATCCTACCAAACATTTTGGGAAGAAATTATATCAACTCTTTTCTTCAAAATCGACTCCTAGGGAATACTTCCTAGTCTACAAAGCCAGCATTATCCTCATTCGTTATTCCTAAAGAACAAAACCGCAAGTCAATGTACACTCATGGACACAGATGCCAATATTCTCAACAGATGTATTGCAAATCCAAAGCTCAAATTAAATAATCGAATAATATAATATTTCAAGTAAGATAGTTCACAGTTTTGAAACTCAGTTATTGTAACTTATCACATGAACAGAGAAAATTACATGATCACATTAATGTATGTGAAAAGAAAGCAATAGAAAATTTACCATGTATTATGATAAAAAGTATCAGTTAGAAATAGAAAAAAAAAACCATCCTTTTAACTTGATGAAGTATATCCACAAATTACAAACAGAATTCTTAATCATAGCTAAAGATGAGGAAGTATGATTTTTTTGTGTGTGTGTTGAGATCAGGAATATGACAGGATGTCGCTTTTCAACTTTTTAGAATCCCCCCAGGAGTCCCAGCTAACACAGTAAGGCAAGAAAGAAGTAAACGGTATACAGGAGAGGGAGGTAGACAAAAAATCATGTTTGTTTTAAATAACATTCAGTGAACAAAAAAGAAATAAGAGGGACAGGAAAGCACATGACTGTTCCTAGATATGATGGAGGAGAAAGTTTATTACAGGTAAAGGAATACCATATGTATAAGCAGGGACATCTGGGAGAATCCAGAGTGGACATCACCAGATTGAGCTGGGTGATATGAGAAGAAAGAGAGGGGAAAGAAGAGGGAAGAGAAGGGAACCAGATGCAGCCTGACTAGAAGGCTGAAGGTACAAAAGGACCAGTAACCAAAATGGCTGAATTAAATAAAAACAAGTTTCATAGCCTGTAACAGATAGTGACTGAGGGATGCTGGGAGAACCTGTAGACCAAATCTGCTTTGATATGCTAAATAGGTACCACACCTATATGTTTGAAAACTAACATTTATCTACTGCTTAAAACATTAACAAAAAATGTTCCTAAAAGTTGGGTGATTAGAGCAGAAGCGAAATGTAATTAGCAGGGGTCAAGGTTTGTCTATGGAGCAACAAAAGACACGTATACTCAGAAATCACGGGCACTTATTATTCAAGTTAGCACCCACGAATGCAAAACAGTGATATAAACAAAAGAAATCAAATCTAAATACTGTAAGGAGAAAGCTACAAATCTATAACAAAAGCCAAAGTAAAATTAATTAATGGGAAAATTCCATCCTTAAAGGTAAAATAATACAATGTTGCTGGATATTTATTTATCTCCAGTGAGCCACAGAACAGGAGAATGTTAAGAAAACACACAAATTTATCTGGCAAACATAAACATGGTAATTTGAAAGTTTATTTTGAAAAAAATAAAGATTTGGCAGACACAAAATAGTACAGAGAAAAACAGAAATCAGCAAACTACCCTGATCTGCACTTTGCCTATATAACTGCAGTACCGAATATTGTGGTAGTCATTAATATACACCTGTAGAACATTACATAAACACTCTAGAAACAGACCCACAAAGTGTAACCTACTGAGTTTGACAAATGAACAAAGGCTATCATATGGGGAAAATAATAATTTTAACAAATATGAATATTCACATCAATAAAGTAAACTTAGAGACAGTTCTTACAGTGTTTATTAAAACTAACCCAAAGGAAATCATATTCATGAATATAATTAAAATATTAATGTCTGGACTATAATATAGAAAAAAAGCATAGATGGCATTGAGAATTACAATATCTCAGAAATACAACACCAAAGGCAAAATCCACAAAACAATGAATCAACTACCTTGTATGCATTCCACAACCAACCAACATGGAAATTTTAAATTGGGCAAAGATTCCTCAGGATAGTTAGAAAACAAGCTGGGCTATCTTGTAAGGAGTTGTGTTAAAAACATACAAAGAGCTCATAAAATTCAACATATTGAAAACTAGCAAGCCCATTTGAAAATGTGCAAAAGACAGCTGGGAATGCAGCTTATCTAACTAGCACACACCTACATTGGGTCACAGAAATAACCCTCAGTTCTTCAAAACAAAACAAGGAGAACAACAACAACAAATGTGGAAAAGCCCTATCAGAAAACATACCTAAGGATATAGATAGCAAATAATTCTTTGAAAAGGAGACAGCATCGTACGTAATTTGGAAAAATTAAAAAAAAAAAAAAAAAAAAAAACACAACAGGGAAACCACATCTCAATGGCGAAACTCCACAGCACTAACCAGGTCCCTGTGGGTAAGCATGTGCATCATTTACTAATTTGCTAAGACTGCAAAATGATAGAAAGTTTGGCAGTTGCCTATAATTCTAAATACACATTTACCATATGAATCAACAACTGTACTCCTTGGTGTTTATCCAAATTAGCGAATTAAAAACTATTGTCACATGAAATCTATTACAAATATGTTTAGAGCTGCATTCATAAACAGCAAAAGGTCCTTTGGAGTGAGAGTAGAAAGGTGTGGTAGGTTCATAATAGGAAATATTATTTAGTGCTAACGCAAAATAAGCTATCAGACCACTTACTGCTAAAAGGAAGTGCACTACAAAAAAATATAAATACTATGTGAGTCAAATTATGTGACTTTATGGAGAAGCTAACTGTGCAAATCTTAAAATGCTAAGATTCCAAGGAGATTTCATGGAAGAACAATCACACAGTTGTGCAATCCAAACAGACAACATAACAAAGTACACTATAATTTAAACTGACAGTCATGGGCAAACCATGTGTCAAGGTAGGGCTGAGATTTGTATCTACTACACCATTCGTTTGCAGGATTAATAGTCAGGTAGTTTGGGCTAACTTTGATATAAGAGGTATATAATTTCTGTGTTTTCTCCATTATTGTAGTGAGCTTAAGCCTACTTTAAAACATAGAGTTTATTTAATATAAGAAAGAATGTAATTATATGTTCAGCTGTTCAGCATATGTAAATACACTTAAATGAAGGAGAGCATAGTCATCATGGTGGATAGCAGATAAAGTGATAAAATAAGCATAAAAACATGGAAAAATAAGTATATATATTTCTAAAGTAAAAGAACTTTAAGGATAGTTTTTTGTTAAAATTGACCACATGTATAGAGACCAAACCATTGTCCTTGCTATACCCAAAATACTACTAAATGCACTGGAAACAAGTAACTAAACAGGAATGCTGAGGTCAGCTGCAACAACAGACTACAGGACTGTCTGTCTATGCTAGTCCTTTGCCATCAGAAACACATCCCGGAATGAGCAAGAATACATTTCAGGAAGAGCTCTAGTTTCAGGGAGTTGACCAATGATAGCTTTTAGCATTAAGTTTCTTCAAAATATTCCATGCAAGACCTTTCTCCTTATAAATATTGAGTGTCAATCAAATATTAAGGAAAAAAGAATCTTAAACACTTGCATACATACACATGTAGGCATGAGTATATATGCATATCTATAATGGCTTATAAAATTATGTAATCATAGGTATAAAATTTTACATATCGAGGAATTAATATGTTCACAGTTAAGCAAATATACTAATGAATAAATTGTTGTAGATTTACCCTCAAACGTCTTCTATCATTTCCTTTAAATTTTTGATTGATGTCAGTTTATCAGCAGAGTGTACTCTGGTTAAAATTCCTTCCCAATGATGTAGTGACAAATGGGGAGCTAACGTGTATTGTGTAGGCCATCACCACAGATTTGTACTTGCATCCTCAGGCTGGAAAATAAATTCAAAATTCACTATGTACATATGGTTTTCATATCATAAAGTATAAGATTACTTAAAGTTGATAAATCTTTAAGTATAACATTAATTTATTTATGCATATGTTTATTATCTGACAAAATTATTAATTTTTAATTAATAATTAATTAATAATTAAATTAATAATTAAATTAATTAATTATTAATTTATTCATGGAGCACTAATGAACTGCATAGATTCTCACAAACAGTATCATCCTCCCATTGCAGGTGAATGGCGTGGAGAATACGCTTTGCAGTAGTTAGTACTAATAAATTCTGTACATCCTAGAGAGTGAATAGGTTTGAATACATGAAATGATCTAAGAAGTAATACTAACCATTGTATATCTTTACCGTTAGCAAGGAAAGCTGATATCAACATCTGGTAAAGAGTGTGTTGAGTGTTTTGAGGAGCACCATCTCTGTGTAAAGTCCCAGAGCAGAGGTTTATATGACCAGGCTTTCTTTCTTTCTTTTGGTCTTCAAGCACCTGTAATAAATGATAAGTCCATAAAGGGGAAGACAGAGACTGACATAAGGTCTAAAATCATGGAATAAGGCTATTTAAAAACTAGAGTTGGATGATCATGTGTTTTTTTCTTTGAGTTTGTTTATATAGTGGATTACGTTGATTTTGATGGATTTCAGAATATTGAACTATCCCTGCATTCCTGGGATAAAGCCAACTTGATAATGATTGATGGTTGTTTTGGTGTGTTGTTCAATTCAGTTTGGGAGAATCTTATTGAGTATTTCTGCATCTATATTCATAAAGGAGATTGGTCTGAAGTTTTCTTCCTTTGTTGTGTCTCTGTGTGGTTTAGGTATGAGCATAATTGTGGCTTCATAGAACAAATTGGGTAGTGTTCCTTCTGTTTCTATTTTGTGGAATAATTTGAAGAGAATTGGTATTAGGTCTTACTTGAAGGTCTGAAAGAATTCTGCACTAAAACCACCTGGTCCTCGGTTTTATTTTGGTGGGAAGGCGTTTAATGACTACTACTATTTCTTTAGGGATAATGAGATGGTTTAGAAGGTTTATCTGATCCTGATTTAACTTTGGTACCTGGTATTTGTCTAGAAAATTGTCCATTTCATCCAGATTTTCCTGTTTTGTTGAGTATAAACTTTTGGAGTAGGATCTGATGATTTTTCGAATTTTCTCAGTTTCTGTTGCTATGTCTCTCTTTTCAGTTCTGAGTTTATTAATTTGGATACTGTCTCTGCGCCCTCAGGTTAGTCTGACTAAGAGTTTTTCTATCTTGTTTATTTTCTCAAAGAACCAGCTCCTGGTTTTTGATACTTTGTATAGTTCTTTTTGTTTCTATTTGGTTGATTTCAGCCGTGAGTTTGATTATTTCCTGCCATCTACTCCTCTTGGGTGTATTTGCTTCTTTTTGTTCTAGAGCTTTCAGGTGTGCTGTCAGGTTGTTAGTGTATGCTCTCTCTAGTGTATGCTCTCTGTAGTTTCTTTTTGTAGGCACTTGGATCAATGAGTTTTCCTCTTAGCACTGCTTTCGTTGTGTCCCATAAGTTTTAGTATGAAGAGCCTTCATTTTCATTAAATCCAAAAAATTCTTTATTTATTTATTTCTTCCTTGACCAAGTAGAGCATTGTTCAGTTTCCATGTGTATGTTGGCTTTCAGTTGTTTTTGTTATTATTGAAGGCCAACCTTGGTCTGTGGTGATCTGATAGGATGCAAGAGATTATTTCAAATTTTTGTATCTGTTGAGGCCTGTTTTGTGACCAATTATATGATCTATTTTTGAGAAGGTACCATGAGATAATGAGAAAAAGGTATATTCTTTTCTTTTAGGATGAAATATTTTATAGAGATCTGTTAAATCCATTTTGTTCATAACTTTTGTTATTTTCACAGTGTCTCTGTTTAGTTTCTATTTCCATGATCTGTCCATTGCTAAGAGTGGAGTGCTAAAATCCCCCACTATTATTGTGTGAGGTACAACGTGTGCTTTGAGCTTTAGTAAAGTTTCTTTTATGAATGTTGCTGCCCTTGCATTTGGAGCATAGATGTTCAAAGTTGAGAGTTCATCTTGGTAGATATCTTCTTTGAAGAATATGAAGTGTCCATCTTTATCTTTTTTGATAACTTTCAGTTGAAAGTCGCTTTTATTTGATACTTAAAATGGCTACTCCAGGTTGTTTCTTGGGACCATTTGCTTGAAAAATTGTTTTCCTATCTTTTACTCTGAGGTAGTGTCTGTCTTTGTCACTGAGGTGTGTTTCATGTATGCAGCAAAGATGCTCCAACATATAACACAGACACATGCTCCACTATGTTCATAGCAGCCTTATTTATAATAGCCAGAACCTGGAAAGAACCCAAATGTCCTTCAACAGAGGAATGGATACAGAAAATGTGGTACATTTGCACAATGGATTATTACTCAGTTATTAAAAACAATGAATTCATGAAATTCTTAGGCAAATCGATAGAGCTAGAATATATCATCCTGAGTGAGGTAACCCAATCACAAAAGAACACACATGGTATGCACTCACTGATAAGTCGATATTAGTCCAAAAGCTCACAATACCCTAGATACAACTCACAGACCACATGAAGCTCATGAAGAAGGAAGACCAAAGTGTGGGTGTTTCCGTCCTTCTTAGAAGGAGTAACAAAATACTCATGGGAGCAAATATGGAGACAAAGTGTAGGACAGAAACTGAAGGAGGGGCTGTCCAGAGTCAGCTCTACCTGTGTATCCATCCCATGTGCAGTCACCATAAGCAGATGCTGATGTGTATGCCTTGAAGTGCATGCTGACAGGATCCTGATATAGTTGATTCCTTAGATGACATTTACAGAGGTAGATGCTCACAGCTAACATTTGATCATGGGGTTCCCAATGGAGGAGATAGAGATAAGACTGAAGGAGTTAAAAGCTTTTGGGGCCCCATGGGGAGAACAATTGAAAGGGTAAAAGACCCCCAAAAGGGGACCCCACTCAAGTCTCAGGACGGCACACACCCAAGGACACACGAGAGACTGACTTGATGCAAGCACATGAGGTGGTTTCATGGCAGAGCGCCCCGGGCTGACACATGTCTCATGCAAGAGACAGAGGGGTTGACCCCCAGGATCCAAGTAAAAGGTTTTTTATAGGCACAGGGTGGGGAAAAGGGGGAAACTTCCGTGCTGATACACATGATTGGTTGCTTTACATTTTTTGAACATCAGCAGGCTGTACTGGTCGATGGGGGTGGAGGGCAGTTCCTGCAGGTGGAAGCTTATCTAGATTAGCAGAGCATCTAGTTAGACTTAAATTACAGCTTTCTGGAATACTGGGAGGACTTCAAGGGTGGGAAGGGTTTGGAGGAACACCAGATGGTCCATTACTCTTTTAGACATATCCCAACGCACATCCTTATTTCTTTTTAAAGATGTCCTTGCATACCTTTCTTATCTTTATGGCCAGACAGTTCCTGGAATGACTTAACAGGCCTTTGTCCTTTGTCCTTGTGTTGCTCTACATTCTTTAACAACTAATCACCTAGGCCTCTGGCTATCACACCCTGAAGGCCTTGCCCTTTGTCCTATAACTCTGCCATCCTTGGTAACTGATTAACTTGGCCTCTGACTAACAAACCCTGAAGGTGGCTTTTTCAGCTACTTGTGTTTGGGAGAAGGAATCTACAGGGCCCTGCTATTTTATTAGTTTTTAGTGGGACCCATAAAATTTTCTTTCACAATAATACCAACCAACCAGTACTCCCAGTGTCTTAACAGCCAGCCTGGGAGCATATAGGGAGGGACTCATGGCTCCAGCTGTATATGTAGGGGATGATGGGCTTGTCAGGCATAGGTGGGAGAAGAGGTCCTTGATCCTGTGAAGGCTGAATGTCCCATTCAAGGGTGGGAAGGTGGGAGTGGGAGGGTAGATAAGGGCACATCCTCATAGAAGCAGGAGGAGAGGAAATGAGATGGGTGTTTCTGTGGGGGAGGAATGGGGAAAGGGGATAACATCTGAAATGTAAATAAAATACACCCCCCCAAAGAAAAAACTAGAGTCAGCAACATGAGAAAGAAATGGAAGAATTTATTTGTACTGAAAGGTTGAATTCTGACTTCTCTTTTACTCTTGTATATTAGTTTGGCATAATATACATGCAGAAAATTCATTATAAAGTTTTTTAGTATAGTATCTCTCAGGAGGAGAAAAGGAATGTGTGTGTGTGTGTGTGTGTGTGTGTGTGTGTGTGCTATGCATGCTAATTTGAGATAAATGATGGTATATTTATCATATTTTCTTAAGAAGCAGAGTTAATAGAATCAACATATATTAACAAGGTATTTATCAAAACTGCTTATATGATATAACCTGGCTAGTCTTGAAATAGCAGTGAAGACATTGGTGAGACTGAGATCCTTGCCTCTGCTCATTCTACCATGCTAGATGCCTCAGACTTCCTAGTCTAGTACGAAGGCCAAGTAGATACTTTCTTACATCTGGTCAGACTCTGCCTGGAAGATGTCAACCAAATTGAGAGTGGGTCTAACCACTTCAGCCAATGAAATCAAGAAAATTCCTCAGAGGGATGTAAAGATGGCTCGGTGGTTAAGAGGAATGCGTGCATTTCCAGAGAATCTAGTTTCAGTTAAAAGAACACATGTGGCATCTAATAGCCACCTGCACCGCAGGTCCAGAGGAGCCTATGCCTTCTTCTAGAACGTCATGCACTTAGTGCACAGGCATACATCCAGGCAAATCACTCATACTCATAAAATAAAAGTACATATTAAAAATAAGAAAGGAAAAGTCATCCCAAGACTGCCCAGAGGTTAATCTAATTTAGATAATCCCTCCCAAGTTTACCCCAATGCTTGTTTCATAAATGACTCTAGAAATCATTAAGCTCACAGAGTACATTAATCTTGACAGAGGTTATACATATAAAGCAATTTGAACTTGTATACTAAAAGAGATGCCAGACCTAGATTTGTGTCACAGGTTAAGTGGCATTAATAGTATCTTTCAATGATCTATGAAGATCTTCAACAGGGATGAAATGTAGCAACCAAAATATATTTAGGTCTTGAGCTGTAAAATATATAAACTTTATCTTGTCCAAAAAAAGTGAGAATGTATAAAATATTATGTGGTAAGAAGATTAAACACCTGTATTAAAATTTTAAAAAACTGCAAGTCTGTATCCATAAAATTGAATTTCTAACAGTAGAAAAATATTTCCAGCATTTAAAAAATGTGGCCCCATTTTTTAAACCCAGTGTTAGGGTTTGAATGATAAATGTCTCTTGATAGGCTCAGATATTTGAGCTTGTGTAGCCTCAACTTGTGGTATTTCTTGTGGAAATTTTGGAATCATTAATAGGTGTAACTTCGTTAGAGAAAGTATATCCTTGGGGATAAGAGTATATAGCATCTCTCCATTTCTGGTTATCTATCTACCTATCTGTCTACCTATCTACCTACCTACTTACCTATCATCTCTATTTTCTGCATTACACTGGGAATGTGATCAGCCAGATTCCTTCTCCATCTACCATGTCCACATTTCCTTTCTTTATGGACCCATAGTCCACTGGAACTCTAAGGTAAATAAACCCCTAACCTAACACTTAGACTCAGTTCTTGTGTTTAATGGCTATAAATATTAAGAGCTTTTTACATTTCAGCTATAGTGACTTATGAAGATGCATTGGATCCCTCAATAGCTCTCTAATTTGCATATATGATCATCTATCTCTACATATTAAGTTAGAAGAATTTGGAAAAAGAAAATATTAAGCACAAAAATATATTCCATTTGTGAAATTTTCTAATTTTTCCAGACTATTATGATAACGTCCTATTATATTGAAAACAAGTAGTGTTTTATATTCCTTACTGCCTTTTATTTTAGGGAAAAAGTCATATTACATACTTATCACTGTCATCTCCCTGTTGAATTCCTATTAATATTTAAAGCAATTCACTTCAATATATTAACATCTCTGTGAGAATTTGTCTCATTATAGTTATCACTGCCCTTGTCAATCTAAAATTTTAGCTTAGACTAAAATGTAAGCTATTATGAATGCAGTGGAAACAAAGTGTAAGCTAGTATATTCTTAATTAAATGGCTTTAGTGATTCATCATAACTACAGAACTTGGATGTAAGTATGGTATATACGTATGCATGTATACATGTGTATAAATATACACACATACATGATTAAAAATGGCAATCATCACTTTTATTTTTAATTTAAATTGCCCTCAAACCCATTTATTACACTTGTCCACAGAGTTTCATTCATTAAGAGAAGCAAAGATTTCCAGGTAACTTCTCTGGAGATTTTATAAAGTGACATAACTAATTCTGCTTTATTTCTATAGATACAGCTTTAATTTTTTAAGTTTGAATTTCAAATCCAATTTAACAAGTCTGTGATGTTGAGATCATCAATTGGGTAAAACCTTGGGGGCACACAATTTTCTTCAACATACAGATTTATAATGGGTCTCAACAACAATCAATAAATCTATAATCTGAAATCATGGCTCACAGGTCAGATAAATGCAATTATACAAGAAATGAATGTGAAAAGGAAAAGAAAGATGGAAGGAAGGAAGAAGTGGTTGGTATGATATCTATTCATATTGATGTGTATTGAAATTAGCATAATTCCAAATTTAGAAGCATATGTTATTCAGTGTAGTTTTCTTTCTACTACAACCTATGTGATCAACATTTACATATATCATATTTAAATTTTTACACAATCATTTTGATTTTAAGGAACTTTGTGCGACTTGAAGCTTTGGGAAAGAGGAGGACCAGCAATATACTCCTACAAATAATTTTAATTCCACTCACATGCCTTTCTGCTCTGAAAATTATGTAGCATAAACATGAAATTATTCTCTCAATTCAATAAATGACTTCCACAGTTAGTTTTTACACCAAATTTCTGTATACTGTGAACTCTGATGGGGTCTGGGAAGATAAGACCTGTAATTCATCAAGAAAAATTCATTCTCTTTTTGTGTCACATGTGTTTGGACTAAAAGACCTTATATACCAAAGATTTTTTTTCCATTGTGACTTCGCATTTTTACATTTAATTAATTAATTAATTAATTAGTAGAATAGTTGAAATGGACATATTACTGAGGCTGATTTTCTCCTTTCATCCTGTCGGTTCTGGAAATAAGACATGTCATGACGGTTGAGAATAACCGCAACCCCTTGCCTTTTCTACTGTCACTTAAAAATACTATTTTAGATGTGATAAAATAAATTTCTGAGCCACCAGCTTGCACATTTGTATTCTTGGGATAAAATCATTGTAAACTATCACAGAGTCACAAAAATCATATATACCTTCTTATTTAAAATGGTAAAACTATAGAAATTACCATTGGGGTCCCTGGACATCCAGCAACAGGTAGAATGATTACTGCCCCAACTGGAAGTCACCTTGAAAGCCCTTGTGATGGTGCTGTCTTTGTTGCTTATAGACTCTCTAACTTACAACTGAAGAATAGGTTAAGGGAAGTCCAGCAAATAAAAACAAAACCCAAACATGTGGCTTTCTGAATTAGTAAGAAAACAGTGTCTGCTAGCTAAGCTAGCTGAATTTAATAACCCAACAATAAGAAAGATGGATGGACATACCTCTGGAGATGTGCTAAGACTACTGTAAGATTAAAGAAAGACATCTAGAACTCTCTGGGTACCAGAAAGCATGGTTGTTCCCTCCAGTCAGTTGCCATTCCCAAGAACCAGAGAACATTGGTTAGAACACACAAAGGTTCTTAGCTGTGGAGTAAGAGGAAGGAGTTCTCATTTTCCTACTAACAGCAAATCTTACAAGCAAAATCTCAAAGGTTCTATGTGTTCTGTAACTGAATAAAAATGCATTCCATTAAGCAAGTTAAATTTGAAATCTGTTAGATAATAAAACAGGTATGTTTTTTTCAGCATGCATGCCATGGAAGGAATATGAAGTCAATGAGCGCTACCATGGAATAACAGACGTTAACAGTAGCAGAGAAAGGCATTCATACATTATTTACAACAGTTTGTAGAACTCTATGCATTGCAAATTGAAATGATTTGATGATGAAAATAACTCCAGATTTAAATTTTAAAAATCAAAAGTATAGGTTGCTGATTTGTACTATTGACTATGTCCTTTGCCTCACAGCATTTCAGATTCATGAGGTCTTATTTATCAACTCTTGATCTTAGAGCCTGAGCCTAAGAGTTCTGTTTAGGAAATTTCTCTACAATGCTAATGAGCTCCAGACTTTTTCCCACATTCTCTTCTATTAGATTCACTGTATCTGGTTTTATGTTGAAGTCCTTGATCCACATGGACTTGAGCATTGTGCAAGGTGACCAATATGGATTTTCATTTTTCTACATATTGACAGCCAGTTAGACCAGCACCATATATTGAAGAAGCTTTCTCTTTTCCATTGTATATTTTTGGCTTCTTTGTCAAAGATCAAGTGTCCATAAGTGTGCGGTTTTATTTCTAGGTCTTCAATTTTATTTCATTTGGCAACCTACAGTTTCAGAAAAAAAATCATCACTCACCCCACATCTGATAGAGGGCAAGTATCTAAAATATTTAAAGAACTCAAGAAGCTAACCTTTAAAAAAAACAAACAAACAGTATGAAACTAAACAGAGAATTCACAACAGAGGAATCTTGAATGGCCTAGAAGCACTTAAAGAACTGGTCAAAGTTCTCAGTCATCAGGGAAATGAAGAAGAAAACAACCCGGAGATTCCACGTTACACCAATCAGAATGGCTAAGATCAAAAACTGGAACTACGAGTTGGTGAGAGTATGGAGAAAGAGGAACATTCCCCCATTGCTGGTGAAATTGCAAACTGATACAACCACTCTGGAAATCAATCTTGGAGGTTCCTCAGAATCTTGGAAATTGATGCACCCAAAGACCCAGCTATATCACTCTTGAGGATATACCCAAAAGATACCTCACCAGGCCAGAGATTCACATGTTCCACTGTGTTCATAACAGCCTTATTTGTGATAGCCAGAAGTTGGAAACAACCCAGACATCCCACCATGGAAGAATGAATACAGAAAATGTAGTTCATTTACACAATGCAATGCCACTCAGCTATTAAGAACAAAGACATGAATTTTGCAGGCAAATGGATGGAACTAGAACACATCACCCTGAGTGAGTTAATTCAGACCCAAAAGACATGCATAATATATACACACTAAAAAGTGGATATTAGCCAACAAACAAACAAACAAACAAACAAACAAAAAACATACAGAATACCCAGGATAAAATCCACAGAACTCAAGAAGGTTAACAAGCCAAAGGGCCCAAATGAGCATGCCTCATACCCACTTGGTAGGGAAAAGAAATAAATCACAGGGGGCAAAGGGAGGGCAGGAACTGGGTGGGAGAGGGACAGGGAAGGGAAAGGAGATACTTGATTAAGTATTGGGGTGAGAAACAGGAGTAAAGCCCTGAGGGTCTGTAGAAAAATAATGGTAACATGAAACCTCAGGAGGAAGGAGGTGGGGGACCCTCTAGAATGTACCAGAATCCTGGGAGGTGACAGATGCTCAGGACTCAAAGGAAGGGACCTAGATGAAATGCCCAACAGTGGGGAGAAAGAACTTGTAGGGTCCAACTCCAATACAAAGAAAAGAGCAACAGGTTGAGGAATGGAGTTGCCATCTAACACTCAAAACTATGACTCCGAATTGTTCCTGTCTAAAAGAACTTCAGGGACAAAAATGGAGAAGAGTCTGAGGGAAAGGATGTTTAGTTTAGCCCAAATTGGGATCCAGCTCAAGAGGAAGCTCTAAGGCCTGACACTATTACTGATGCTATGGTGTACTTACAAACAGAAGCCTAGTGTGGTGGCTGTCCTCTGAGAGGTCCAACAAGCAGCTGAAAGAGATAGATGCAGATACTTACATCCAACCAATGGACAGACGCTGGGGGCCCCTGGGTTAAATTAGGGAAAGACTGGAAGAAGATGTGGAGGAGGGTGACCCCATAGGAAAACCACCAATCTCAAATAACCTGGACCCCCAAAATCTCTCAGATACTGGACTACCAACCAGGAAGCATACATCAGCACTTCCAGATCTATACTAGTCAGAGAAGGTGCACCTAACCCTCAGGAGACTGGAGGCCCCAGGAGGTGGGGAGTTGTGGAGGCGTGAAGGTGGGGAGGTGGAGGTATCTTCCTGAAGGTGGGGAAAGGAGGAATAGAATGAGGAATAGTTGGAGTGCAGACCAGGAGGGGGATAATGAAAACTTGATTGTAAAAATGATTAAATAATAATAACAACAATAATAACAAATCAAAATATAGTATGTAAGGTGAAAATACAGTAGATATTGTCAATAACCAATTAGATATTTCAAAAGATGAAAAAAAATAACCTTGATGTTACAACATCAAAAATTATGTAACAGTAAAATACAGAATAAAAATAAAAAGAGGAAGAAGCTAGTTATGAAAATATCAAGAGTTAATCCTGTCACAACTGAAGTATGACTGTGAATGAAGAGATATAGACAGGGTGAGAAAATAGAAAAAAATTTTGAGGATAACACCATTTCAAAAACAAAATTTAACAAAAAATTCTCTACCTAAGACATTAAGTTAATAATAGACATAAGAAAAAATACATACAACTTTTGCACAAATATTTATTGAGATCAGAAAAAGGAGAATCTCAGAAGTCACAGAAAAAGGAGACATGCATGGTGCAGAGAAAACCAGATAATTATGAAAATAGTGTTTTTATAGAAGATATTCTATCAAGAATGTAGTAGCATATAATTTAAAATAATAAAAGAAAAATTGCTCTGATCCTAGCTTTCCATGATCCTTGAAAACATATTAGCAAAAGATGACATTAGGTCACATTCAAAAAATAAAGTACTCAAATAATTCATAAAAAAGCCAAATTTATCACTCAAAAAATCATTTCAGAAAGAAGACAAGATAAATTCTTGGAAATATATATTTACATAAGTAGAAATTATAGCAGTAGGTAAATATTGTAAGATTCTCTTATTGATTATAAAGCATTAAAAGGTAATTTGTGGTTAAATACATATGATTTAAAAATCTAGCATGTTATTTATACATACGGAAAATGAAAACTCTGATGATAGTGTCTTTTACAGAGAAACTGAAGAATAGTTTCCAGAGTGGTAAAGATAGGTAAACCTAGAAATTTCTTAAAAGATAAAAAATAAATTTTAATTCCCTTAATAGCCAATAATACATCAGAATATTAATCATTTTTAATGAATGTACACAAGAAGCAACACCTACAAGAATAAAGCTAAAACAGGCTGAGCAGGTTAAATCTAGCCACTGTGATAATTTTAAACATAAATAGTTTATATTTACATATCAATTAAGTGCAGAAATCATTCAATGTATATGAAAACAAGAACAGACTATGCAGGCTATAGGAGATGCATTCAAACAAAGGCATAATTATTAATAGAAAAAAATATGTAAGATCGGTTGTAATTTGAACTAGATAAAAACAAGCTGGAATATGTATGGTAATATCAGCTATGACATATGTTAACATTGGAGCAAAGAACTTTGGTAGGAATAAAGACCTTTTCATAACTGTAAAAGGGTAAATAAAGGGGTATTTTAATCTATATATCTATTTATTTTCCAGAATCAATGAACCAAATCTAAGAACAAGAAGGAAAAAATCCAAAGTTATTTGATAAAGATTGATTACTTCCTCTCTTAATTATTGATTCATGTAACAGAGAGAATGCCATGATTAAAATGACTTTCAAGCCTACTTGACTCGAGAACTGTGTAACAACATACTTATAAGCATTTTGTGGGGAAGTGAAGAATTTTTAAGACAACTGTTTCAAGACAAGCTATGAATTGCACTTGCTCTTTTCTTCCCCACCATATCTACATGGTAAAATTACATTACTACAGACACTTTGGCTGTGGAATGCCAAGAAATTAATCACAAACTGACACAGAAATTTCTTTCTTGCTTGCTATCTTTGTAGTGTTAGCAGGTGCCATTCAGGCTGCTTGGGGAGAAATGGCTTCAGAGCATGGACCTAGATATCTTAGATGTTTAAAAATGACTTGTTTAAAAATGACTGTTATTAACTGTTAATGACTGTTAAGGGATAACTAACCACATTCTGCTTGGATTAAAGAGTCCACAGAAGGAAATTTTGTGTTGGTAATATAACTTTGCTCATAAGCTTATGGCTGGGAAGGTCAAATGTCCTAGGGTAGAAACTGCTGTTATTATTTTGCTAAGTTGTCATGTTGTCAAAATACCTTTTAAATATTTATAACTATAGACCTGGCCTGCTCTCAACCTTAGGCAGAGAAGCTAGTGGGCAGTTGTCAATGGAAAGGTATATAAGGTGTCAAAGAACTAAGAATAAAAGATTGAATGTTAAGTCAAAGAACGTGAGCGTATTTTCTTCCTGACAGATTGTTTCCTTAATTAGTACAAAAACATTCTTTATATTTTCTTACTAATTCTGATTTTAGGTCTTTTCTGAAAACTTATGTAATCAGTACTAGATAAGTTTGAAGATAAGAAAACTGATGGTTGCTTGTTTAGGTTCTATTTGCTTGGAAATCATTTTCCAGCTTTTTATCCTAATGCTCGTGTCTTTGATGACGACTTACACTTTATTCCTGCTCCAATTTGGAGTTCTCTGTGCGGTCTGTACTCTGACTGGCATTTCTTTCTCTATATTCTATAAGGGTTTTTGTTATTGTTGTTGATGCTGCTGCTGCTGCTTATGATTTTATAGAAAATACATTCTACATGGGTTTAACCCATTATGAAAGTAGAGAAAAAGCATGTTTTATACTTTAATCAAATTTTATTGAACAACTGGCAGTATACAGTGTCTTGTGTGTCCAAATCTGAGTTTGTTGAACTCCAAAGTTGTGTATATTAACATGTTTTGTCGGATGGGGAGTATTCAACTGTTTCTTTCTTATGATACTTTTCTTTATTATCCAAATTGTAATGTGTGTGTGTATATATATGTATATATACACATATATATGTATATATGTATATATGTATATAAATATGTATGTATGTGTGTATATTACATTTAATATTTTCAACATTTATTGAGGCAATGTATGCTATCATTTTCATTTTTTCCAATGTATTTTTAAACAGCTGGTTTTATATCTTCTAAATTACTATTCAATCTTGTCTGTAAATAATCTACTGCTGTGCTTTCTCTTGAGCTTCCCATTTCTTTTGCTATAATTTTCAACACCAGATTTTCCATTCTTTTGTTTCTTCTAAAAATAAACTTTCTTTTAATATGCTGTATTTCCCAAAAAATATTATTATACACCTTTCATATTCATATTTATATTTTTATTTGTAACATTGTTTAATAACTTGGCCCATTTAAAAATTACTTATTTTCATTTAAGTAAAATATGATGATATCATTTTGCTTCCAGCCTGGTTTTGTTTCTGTTTGTCTGTTTCTTTGATATATTGGTAGACCACATTTCCTTTCATTATTTCCTTTTTTTTTTTTCTAAAGAACCCATGGCTTCTGCTGCATATATAGCAGAGGATGGCCTTGTTGGGCATCAATGGGAGGAAGGGAGGCAAACTGGTAAAAAGGGATAACATTTAAAATTTAAATAAAGCAAATTCTTCTACTACTGCTACTACTACTTCATTTTTCTTTCTGTCTCTGTTTCTCTGTCTCTCTCTTTCTCGCTAACTCTATAGGTCTTTTCTCTCATGTTTTCTCTTTCTACCCTAGCTTTACCCTTCTTGACCACCATAAAACTGGAAATATAAACAGTAATAAGTGGGTTCAGTGAGTTTAAAGCATAACACCTGAAAAATTAGTGAAAAGTTAGTGAAAGTGGTGTAAAGTGTTATCAAAACACATATGAGTTAATTAACTTGTCCAACAATAAAAAACACCGAGCATTTAAGATAACATTTTGAAGCAATCCAAGTTGTGTACGCAATATCTATGGTTATTGGTTGCATATTCATTTGTTTGATGTCCAGCATGGACTGTGGCAATGGAAATTATTTCTCTGGTAGTGCATGGGTTTGAAGACTCCTTAAAGTCTATAGTATTAGTCACAGGCACAGTCACCTTGATTTTGTTTGTGCTTGCTCCATTGCATGCTAATGATTTCAGCTTATCTCTCCAGACACACACATACATGAGAGAGAGAGAGAGAGAGAGAGAGAGAGAGAGAGAAGGAGGAGGGGAATGAAGAAGAGGAGAAGGAGGAGGAGAATGAAGAAGAGGAGAAGGAGGAGGCAGAGGAGGAGGAAGAGGAGGAGGGGAAGGGGAAGGGGAAGGGGAAGGGGAAGGGGAAGGGGAAGGGGAAGGGGAAGGGGAAGGGGAAGGGGAAGGGGAAGGGGAAGGGGAAGGGGAAGGGGAAGGGGAAGGGGAAGTAGTAAAAAAGAGGGCAAAAGTAATTTTTTTCTTTAATATCCAAATTGGTGAACTAGTGAATATGTTGAGAAGAAAAAGGCATTTGCTGCTAAACCTGACAATTTATGCTCAACCACTGAGATTCACATAATAGAAGGATACTACTAACTCTTTCATGATGTCTTCTGATCTCCACATCTGTACTGTGGCACTGCCCACATATTAAATAACTGTTTAACTAATTAACTAAATAAATACGAATAGAAAAACATTCAAGTTGAGGGTACAAATATGACTCAGTAGCGGAATGCTTGCCTAACATTAGTGGTGACTTGTGTTCAACCCCCAGCATTGCAATAAGCAAATCAAGCTGGTTATCCTCCATTAGTACCATATAAAGCTGTTGACTGCTAGTTTATTGTTTGAGTGTTTGTTTTGCTGAGAAATTTTGTTCTATTTATTTACTACATATTTCTATCTTGTGATAACGATCCAATTCGGGGCAATGTTCAAGCTAGGTCCAAAGGTAGGGGTGCCAGACCTCATTGCACTCTTTTTTGTACTATCTTGAAAAATAAACCATTGAGCAACCTAATTTTACCAGCTAGAGTCTGTATTTCAGGAGTATATTTGCTGGCTAGTGATAATATTAGGACTCATCTCAACTCTGTTTCCCAGCTTCACCTTCTCACAGGTTATTGTTTCACAGATTGATGTCATTGTGGAACTAGCACCCCCTTAAGTGTTCTCACTAAACTTCATGTCTTATAACAACACCCTTTGGACTTTAATATCTCTATGCTCTGTTTCAATTAAAGCCAGTCCTTCAGGGTGAGCACACTATTCTTACATGCTGCTTCTTCTTTGTAGACACTCTCCCAAGTTTATGTGGGAACAGGAACAGCAGCACACCTCTCTCACAATGATGGAGGTCTATCAAACAGCTTTTGTTTTGGTGACCTGAGTATCACAGAACCTTGGTATCCTAAAAATAGCTTGCAAGTACTGGCAGAAATGAGTCAGACTTTAAGCAGAAGCAAGAGAATAATGGGCTTGATTATTGCTGGTATAACAGCTTTAAATACATTAAGTGCTAGCACTACTACTTCTGCAATTGCTGTGACAAAAGATAGCTACTGTTGGTCATTTAGCAAAAATTGTTACTAATGTGTTGAATATACAAGAGGATTTAGATAGGTATTTGAAAGAAAGATGCTCATTACCCTATTCAAATTATTGGAAGGAGTTTCAGAATTTAAGGGTAAGGAGCCATCTTGAGTGTCATGCCAAATACCATTTGAGTCATGTTAATTCTAAAATTTACAGTGTAATCATTATAATTAGGAAGAAGTTTAAAGACACTTGCAGAGTATTTGGCATAATTCTAACACCTCTCTGGATGTTTTAGCAATATGTAGTGAGCTTATGAATTTCAAGAATGCTGCTCTGCTGAGCATTGATACAGTAGATACTGCAAATAAAATTACCCATGGCCTGAGGTCAGTATTTCTATTTTGGTCAAGCTTCAAGAATGGCATATATAGCGTGATCATGTTAGCCTATTTTGTCCTGAGAATACTTTTATTCCTGCCCATTGTGTTAAAGCTTGTCTTTAACAACATCAACATGTTGGCTGCCAAAATACATGGCTTGAACCTGAAAATGGACCCCCAGACATAGTTATCAAATTAACAGGCTGACAAGCCAAGGATGGGTAAGATTCTGCACAGAGCCTTACCAACCAAAGAGATAAGTACATTGTTTTGGATAATGCATATTCCATGATGGGTAAGGAAGCCATTTTTGTCAGAAAGACCTAAGAAAGACTCAGTCTTGTTAATGAAATTTTAAAGAAGGCGGGGGGGGGGGGGGGGGGAGATGGAGAGCCTTTGAGGCTGCTTGGCAAGAATCTGACAACATGGGCCAAGGATAAGGAAATGAGCTGCTTGGCAGAAATATGACATTGGCCAAGGACAAGGAAGTAGGCTTCAGTCAGGAATCTGACATTAGACTACAAAAAAAAAAAAAAAAAAAAAAAGTAATTTCAGGTAGGAATCCAAATCTTAGGCTAGAACCAAAAAGTAATTTCAGACAGAAATCTAAATTTTAGGCTAGAACAAGGAAGTAGGCTTCAGACATGAAAATGACTTTGGGCTAGAACAGGGAAGTGGGCTCAAATATTTTGATCATCCTGATAAGCCCTTAGTAACAGTGATCACAGGATTATCCATGTATTGGGTTTAATGCCTTCCTTGTTCTTTGACTATTTGTGTTTATTGTTCCTTGATTATTTGTATCTATTGTATTGCTAGACCTTCAACCCAGAACTGACCTTAATACATACATGTAATTAACATAGTATAAAAGCAAAAAGGAGGAGGGGGGTTGGAATAGGGGTTTCTAGGGAGGGAAAATGGGGAAAAGAGATGACATCTGAAATGTAAATAAATAAATTATCCAATAAAAAAAGAAAAAAAAAAAGAAGTTACAGATCCTCACTATTTTCTCAGACATTTAGGAAATGGTCTGAATTTCCATCATGTAACACATATTCATAAACCTATTTCTAGTGACATTTAAAAGCTAAGGTTTTTGTTTTGTTTTGTTTTGTTTTCGAGACAGAGTTTCTCTGTATAGCCCTGGAACTCACTCTGTGGACCAGGCTGGCCTCGAACTCAGAGATCCACCTGCCTCTGCCTCTGCCTCCCAAGTGCTGGGATTAAAGGCGTGCGCCACCACCGCCTGGCGAGAATGTCTTTTTTAAAATTAAGTTTTTTAGCAATGATTATTTAACTCAGAGAGAGAGAGAGAGAGAGAGAGAGAGAGAGGGAGAACACAGAGAAAGACAAATTGCCACAGAGAGCAACAGAAAAAGACAGCTAGAGGAGCCCAGACTATCTTGTATATAGAGCCCACAGCCTTTAAAAAATGTGTTATACACTGATATAGCTTTGATATGGCTTTTTTCTCCCTAAAGGGTTAAAGAAATCCCCCTTTTAGTACAGAGTTTAAGAGAACTAAGCCAGAAACTATCTTCAATCTGATGTCAAATTTGAGCCACTTCTCAAATGTGTGATGTCTATATCCATCTAATATTAAGTTAATTATCCATGTTTAAGCCTCTATTACTATGTTGCTCCATTTCCTGTAGTCAATCAACTTTCTCTCTGAAAAAATATTATTGACACTTCAAAGATGGTGAAAGCCCAGCACAGAGAAAGCATGAGTCAGAAATCAAATGCAGAAGTAAGCTTGGGTAAACCCAGAAAAACTAAAAACACAATAACAAAAACAAAACAGAAAACAATTAAAAATACATACACAAAACAAGCAAACAAACAAACAAACAAGCAAAAAACCCTGAGGTTGACAACAGACTATGGTCACATTAAAGCCAGTAAACTGAACTATTGTCAATGATTAAAGAAAATCTTCTAATTAATTCTATTTTATCAGAAATTTTGAATTCTTCCTTAGGCAGAAGTACATTAAGATTTATGAGCCAACTGCAAACTGATTCTGTAGCTTCATCCTGAATGTTACTTAACTACAGATTTCAGATCATAATTTTTAGTTTTTATGGAATTTTTCATTTCTATTACGGTAGAATGAGCTCCTCAATCCCATCTAAATTCTCTGAAATAAAGCAATACATTGACAGTAGGGAGAACAATACTTATCTTACATGTAAAATAGAACAAAATTGGGAAGCAAACCCAAATATATTCAAATATTTTATGGAATACACTGGGTATATGTTGAGCATCATCTTTCACTTTCTAGGAAGAAAATATGAAATATCATGGATTCTTCTGCTTCTGAGAGATTGGGAGTAATTTTAGCTGCTACTTTTAACATCTGTTTATCTTTTATTTTTAATTAAAAGGATAAACAAAATATTGTCTATTGTCCTAATTATGGTGGTTGTAAACCATCTGTGTCTGACATAGTCCTGTTTAAATCTTGCAAATGAACTCAGCAACTGCCCCTTCAGTACATTATGTAAATACTGAAGTCTAAAAAAACTAATAAATAACCCATATCCTCTTGCTTTCCAGCTACATCTTTTTTGTTTATCAAAATTATGTCCTATAGTCTCCTACAAAGTTTTTTCCAAAGTCAACAATTATATGAACATGATGCAGAAAGCATATGGGGAAAATTCATCATATTCCTTAAAATGCAAAGACTTAAATGAGACTTAAATGTAAGATTAATTTACATAGATGAACACTAAAATACTACTATGAAATTTATATGAACATTTGAATGAAATTGATCTTATAAAGGTGAATGTCATCATGAAGTAAAAATATCAGCATTAAAAATGTCATATGACCATCTAGGCTCTGTTGATTTCTAGCCCTAGAGTCCATGTGAATTTTTTTATGTTTGTGTTTTGCTTATTTTATGAATGAATAATGAAAATGTGGTTTATTTATATATTTCAATATTATTCAACTATTAAAAATGTAAATTATGAAATCTGTACGTTAATGGATGGAGCTAGAAATAATCATTCTGAGAGAGGTATCGCAGACCAAGACAAAAAAATATTGAATGTTTTCTCTCACTCTGAATGTTAGCTTTTAATCTACTTTTGAATGTAGGGACATGTGAAGTAGAAATTTTTGGTTTCTTTGGAAATTTAGTTATGTCACATGATGTTTTTCTGGAAGCCATCTTGTAGGCGAGCACACAATGGTTTTTTGGAGGATGTTTTGCTGAAGCAGACACATGAACAGACATATGATGCTTCACTGGAGCTGATGCTTGAGCGGGCACATGACGTTTAGAAAGAATATAAATATAACCCCCCAGACAGAAAGCAAAAGGATGCTTTTGAATTGCTATGCCTTCAAATTCTTCACTGGTTAGCCTTCTCAGGTCTTTGCTTGTTTCTACTTTGTAGAGAGAGTAGCACCAAAGAACTTATAATAGTGGTATAGGGACTGACCCTTGCCACTTCTGCTGACTCACGTCAATTTGATAAAGCCTTGCAATTTCTCCTGCATCAAGCCTCAGCTACTAATGTGCTTAATGTTTACTATTGGACTGAACTGCTGATGTCATGACAATGAAGATTGCAATTGCCATTCAATTCTGAACAAGTCAACACCCCTTTTTTCCTATTAGGCTTCCTTCTCTGCTACCTCTATTCAGTGGGCTAGAAGGGAGGTTGAAGTATTTTAGAACACTAATTAAGGTAGGTTTTGAAAAGTCTAAGCCTACAGATATGTGTGTACATTTGCAATGCATGTAAGGTCAGGAAGGTTCAAAAGGGTCATAAAGAGGAGCTTAGAACTCATTGTTGTAAAATCTTCAAATAGAGCAATGGAACAAAAAGGGTTAAATTGAAATGGAAAATGGAGGAAATGTAGGGAAAGAGAAGTAACATTTGGAAACATTTCAGTCTATGGAAACCTACAACTCTGTGTGTGTGTGTGTGTGTGTGTGTGTGTGTGTGTGTGTGTGTTTGGGTTTGGGTTGAAATAGTTCTGAAGGTGTTACACTATAATAAAGCATCAATGCCACCTATAAGACACTGGGCTCTACCAAAGAAAAGTTCAGTGTCAGGAATTGGTTGCTTTTTTTAGAATTGTTAGACAGTGAACTCCTATAGACCCCCAAACATTACATGCCACTGCCTTGTTCTGGGTTATGAGACTGTAGACACCAAGTAGGTAAATATTAGAAGGAGGAGAAATCAAGGCGAAATCAACTACTATACTGACATAGTAGTTTCATCCCTAGAGGTAAGCTTTTATAGTGGTGAAAGGTGTTAGGTCAAGAACTGGAGGAAAAAAATAATGACTAGTCATATTCAGTCAGTAAAAATAATAACTACATTGGTGACCAATGACACTGATAGGATTGTTGCAGGAATATCAGAGAAGTAACCAACCACATTATCACTGTTCTTTTGTTTGTTTGTTTGTTTGTTTTTCTTGGATATTCTATTTATTTATATTTCAGATGTTATCCTTTCCACATTCCCTCCCCCCAGAAACTCCCTATCCCATCTCCCCTCCTCCTTCTTCTATGAATGTGTGTCCCCACCCACTCCCATTTTTCTGCCCTCGATTTCCCCCACATTGGGGCATCCAGCCTTCTCAGGATCAAGTATCTCTTCTCCCCCCTATACCCAACAAGGCTTTCCTCCCTTCCATATGCAGCTGGAACCATGGTTCCCTCCCTGTGTGCTGCCAGCCTGGTGATTTAGACACTGGAAGCTCTGGTCAGTTGGTACTGTTGCTCTCCCCATGGGGCCACAAACCCCTTCAGCTCCTTCAGTCTTCTCTCTAACTCCTCCATTGGAAATTCCTTGATCAGTTCAATGGTTAGCTGTGACCATCCACCTCTGGCAGAGCCTCTAAGAAAACAGCTATATCAGCCTCCTGTCTGCATGCACTTCTTGGCATCCACAACAGCATCTTCATTTAGTGACTGCACATGGAATGGATACCCAGGTGGGGCAGTCTTTGGACATTCCCTTCTTCGGTTTCTGTACCACACATTGTCTCCATATTTGCTCTCATGAGTATTTTATTACTTTTTCTAAGAAAGAACAAAGCACCCACACTTTGGTCTTCCTTCTTCATGAGCTTCATGTGGTCTGTGAGTTGCATCTTCAGTACTGCATGCTGATATTCACTTATCAGTGAGTGCATACCATGTGTGTTCTTTTGTGATTGGGTTACATCACTCAGGATGATATTTTCTAGTTCCATACATTTGCCTAAGAATTTCATGTATTCATTGTTCGTAATAGCTGAATAGTACTTCATTGTGTAAATGTACCACATTTTCTGTATCTATTCCTCTGTTGAAGAACACAAAAGAAAATTTCCTGAACAGAATACCAATGGCTTATGCTCTAAGATCAAAAATTGAACAATGGGACCTCATAAAATTGTAAAGCTTCTATAAAGCAAAGGACATTGTCAATCGGACAAAATGGCGACCAACAGATTGGGAAAAGATCTTTACCAATCTTATATCTGATAGAGGGCTAATATTCAATATATACAAAGAACTCAAGAAATTAGACTCCAGACAATCAAATAACGCTATTAAAAATGGGGTACAGAGTCAAACAAAGAATTCTCACCTGAGGAAACTGAGGACAAGAAGTATCTAAAGAAATGTTCAACATCCTTAGGCATCAGGGAAATGAAAATCAAAACAGCCCTGAGATTCCACCTCACACCAGTCAGAATGGCTAAGACCAAAAACTCAGGTGATAGCAGATGCTGGCAAGGATGTGGAGAAAGAGGAATACTTCTCCATTGTTGATAGGATTGCAAGCTGATACAACCACTCTGGAAATCAGTCTGGTGGTTCCTCAGAATATTGGAAATAGTATTACCTGAAGACCCAGCTATACCACTCCTGGGCACTAGAAAATGCTCCAACTTATAACAAGGACACATGCTCCACTATGTTCATAGCAGCCTTATTTATAATAGCCAGAAGCTAGAAAGAACCCAGATGTCCTTCAGCAGAGGAATGAATAAGGAAAATGTGGTACATTTATTACTGGGTTTTAATGAATTTCATACCTGATACTATTACTGAGCTAACAACCTGTAATTAGAACATCATAGATGTTGGAAGAAAACCTTAGATGAGTTTGCCAAATGAACACAGTATTCAAATAACCCCCTAATGATTTACCCTTATATTCATAGATCAATCCTCAATAGAGACCTTTTACTTGCAGTAGATGGTAATCAGCACAAGTAACTAAGGTATAGAAAAGAGAATAAGAGACTGCAAAATGCTTATCTCTCAGTATAAACATATATATATATCATATATATAAACATATATATATGTTTATATCAAATATATATAATATATATATATATATATATATATATATATATATATCAAATCTGTCACGATTGAGGGATCATTATGGAAACAAGAGCAGAAAGGCTAAAAGCCAGAGGGAGTAGTTTACAAGAAATCAGTGTCTTTCAGAAACAGCAAGACAGATGCATAGATTAAATTCACAGGGCATATAACAGTATGCAAAAAAAATGAAAACAAAAACAAACAAACAAAAAGAAAAGAAAACCAGTGGAACCTCAAGCAAGTCCAAATACCAACATGGAGAGAAGAGCTGAGCATGAACTCCCACCCATGTGTGCGGAACAGTTGTTTGAAGCTGAAGATGGGAAAGTCAGTTTGCACTAAGAACATCGCCACTGGGAAGTTAAAGATTCTCTAGTGGAATTCCACACAGTCAGGAATATTTGTGCAGGGCAAATTTGTTTGAATGAATTTTAAAATTATATAAATAAACAGAAACACAAACATAGAATTTGATGCACAGAGAATGAGATTGCATTTGGGATGTGTTATAAGAAGTGAATATATTCAAAACATTGCACAAAACTCTTACAGAACTAATAAAATAATACACAAATAAATTTATATGAATTTGAAAATATTGTGTGTTAAGAATTCTGAAGTTTATAATTTTAGCAGTAAATTAAATTTTTTTTTTGTTAGACATTGGAGTTATCAATGGAGTTACAAAATATTATCATTCAAAAATACAGTCTTTAGATAAGGCTATCCTCTTCTACATATATATTTAGAGTCCTATCTTGCTCCATGTATATACTCTTTGTTTGGTGGTTTAGTCCCTGGGAGCTCTGGGTGGTTCAATTAGTTGATAGTTTTCTTTGAATGAATGAGAGGGAAGCCCTTTGTACTGTGGAGGCTTTATGCCCCAGCTTAAGGAGATGCTAGAGCAGCAAGACAGGAGTAGGTGAGTGGGGGGTGGGGGGAGGAGCACCCTCATAGGGTCAAAGGGGAGGGGGAAGAGGAGAGATGAGATGGGGCTTTGAAGGGGTAACCAGGAAGGGGGGGATATCATTTGAAATGTAAATGAATAAAATGATTAATAAAAAGAATACAGTCTTCATGAGCACTGCCTTGTGGAAATGGAGATTTAGAAATCAATCAAAGCTATAATACTAACATTTATTTTAATAAAATCAAAATTGCATCCTAAGTTAACTTAAAATAAAATTATTTAAATGTTCTAAGTAAGTATATTAAGATATTCTTTGTACTGGCATTACTCTTCTATGTTTAGTTGCTATTGCCCTTTGAAATGAAGGGTGTCCTTGAAAAGACAGAAGCCCTCAGATGGTTAGGAAAATATTACATTCAAAGTAATATTGAATCTAAACCAAATCTAAAACTACTCTCAACGTCACAGACCAGAGATTATACAGAACCTTTCAAATTAATCATCACATATATAAGATTCACTGATCTTTGAGGACATTAAGATTGTTCTTCTTCATTTATTTAATATTTCATTGAGAATCTGTAGATAATGACACCTTGCTAAAGGTTATGCATATTTACTTTCACAAAGTTTTCCATGCATATCAAACATTCATAGAATAAAATAAACCAGTCCTTGAATTATCACTGAAGTACAAGGATTACATAGAACTGAATTACATAAGATTATTAGTAAAGTTTAAGGGTCAATATTGTCAGATGAAATGCAAACCTGATCACACATACAAATACACACACTGGCATACACACACTTGCCAGAGTATTTTTTTGTTCTCTAAATTAGAATAACATGCTTTGTTATGTTTCTGGGTGAAAGAATGATTGACAAAGAATCTGGTTATGTAACCCTGGCTATGCATGAACACCCTGTGTAGATCATGCTGGCCTCAAACTCACAGAGATCCACCAGCCTCCTCCTCATAAGTACTAGCCATCAGACACAATGCACAAAGAGTAATTTGTTTTGAGATTTCTCTTGAGTTTTGAAACTTTCATGCTGATCAACACTCACTCATTCTGTTTTTTCTTTTCTAATGTGATAAGCATCCTTTGACTTTCACTGAGAAGTCTCTGCAGTATAAATTTTTTTTATGTTTTATTGGTTTGTTTTTAACTCACTGCATAATCCAGTTTCTTTTCATGCCCTAAATTTGCCTCACAGTTTATCCTTTTTATGCTGCCTAAAAATAGCCTCAGGACATTTAAAGTTCTAACTATATAGAAATCCCTACTAAGTCAGTGGCTCATCAGCCACATTTCTGTTTAATGTTTGGTCATAAAGCCTGAACCTACCACCATTGTTCCAAGAAGTGTTTAATGAATTAACACAATTTTACCAAGAGTGTTTATAAAGATTCCTGCGGAATGACAATATATTTCACAAACACGTGCTGTCTCACAGTGAAAAGCTAGGTTTCTCTCTGCTGTAGTCCTCTGTTTGTTCCTCTAGTCTTGCAGCATGTCATCTATACCACGTTGATTCTGGATTATCTCGGGCATCAGTGAAGTGACTATCCCCTTTATTTCTCTGGCTCCAGTGTAGGCAGAGTCTTCCTCTGCACATTGTAAAAGCCAAAGTGAAGCTACACAATACAATTTATGAAAGATCTATGAAATCTGAGAGACCTAAGAAAAATTAGCAACTTTATCGACTAATTTGTCATATTTATTAGAAGTCTTTCTCTCCTTCTGAAAAGTCCCAAGTGAATTATGAAGTTCCATATATGGAGCTCCCTGGCATGCTTGTCCGATCAAGGTCAGTTTCCTCTGTGACCTCGAGCTATGATTCAAGTCTATGTGCTGCTGATGGCAGCAACTTCTCCATTCCCAAATAGAAAAGAGTCCCTGCATACTTTCCCAACCAAGATCTGTTCTTTAAAGAACTTCCAAATCCCTTCCCCCACCCTGTTTTAGAATGACAATATCTCCCACTTCCAAAGAAAACTCTAGCAACTTCCTTAGGTATTAAGTCTATGAATTATCATGAGACATGAAAGAATTGTTTTATCTACTATAATCATGGATACTTCAATTTTAAAAAACGTAGAAACAATAGTGAGACTAATAACTCAAAAAACAATTACAAGGCACTAAAATAATTGATATATCAATGAGTATTAGTGCATTTTCACCAATAAAACAATAAATATTAAAAAAAAATCAATACAGTAAATGGGAAAGGGCCAGTCATCCTGTATATCCTGGATGGTAGTCTTTTTGTTGTTTTGATTTATCTTATTTATTTATTTATTTATTTATTTATTCACTTTACATCCTGATCTGTACCCCCTCCTGGCTATCCACTCCTACAACCTCTCCTCCATCCCACCTTCCATTCTCCTCTGAGACAGTGGAAGACCCCTGGGTATCCCCTACACACTCCCTCCCCCGCACTGTGGTACATTAAGTCTTCCTGGGGCTAGGTGCCCTCTCTCATTGGGGCAGTTCTGCTAGAAAAGCATATCTTACAGACAGGTAACAGCTTTTAGGATAGGATAGCCTTTGTTCCCATTGTTCAGGACCCACATGAGGACAAAGCTGCACATTTGCTACGTAGTTGAGATTCAAGCTTTTTTTTTTTTTTTTTTTTGACCTTCCTTTTTGTTTGGCTTCTTTGGACCTGTGAGTATTGCATGGCCATCCTGTATTTTATGACTAATAATATCCACTTTTGAGTGAATACATACCATTCATGTCCTTTTGGGTCTGGGTTACCTCACTCAGGATGATTCTCAAGATCCATTCGTTTGCCTGCAAAATTTATGATGCCTCTGCTTTTAACAGCTGAATATTGTTCCACTGTGTAGATATGCCACACTTTCTTTTATCCACAAAGATCTTAAAACCAATGTGATTTCATTATCTTTAAAATTCTTTCTCACTTAAATAAATAAATAAATAAATAAATAAATAAATAAATAATAAAAGAAAGGGAAAAAGCTAGGTTTCACAATGCTGTGAAAAATAATCCTTGGTACTAACACTCATATTGTTATTCAAAATATTCATAAGTTAGTTAGAAATGATTCTTTGTAAGAATCGTGGTTAGTTAGTGCATGTGACAGTAAACACAGACATCCTTCTCTGGTTCACTCTAAGGCTGGGCAACACACAGTAAGATGCAAATTCTACAGCTCTTTAGAATATGTCACACAGTCTCAGAGAGAAGAAAGAGGCATGAGGGATTTATAGGGTAGGTATTCTTTATTTGTTTGTTTGTTTGTTTGTTTGTTTATGTATTGGGGCAGGGTATTTGGTTCACACTACCAGGTCACAATTAACCACTGAGGAAAGCCCAGACAGAAACACAAGATGGGAGCAGAGATAGAAACCATGAATGATATCTGCTTCAGAACCCCGTGGGTGCATTGAACTGGATTAAATGCAATATACCACTCATATGCCTTCTCAGGGCAATTCCTAAACAGATATGTTTTTAGATAAGATGATCTGTTGTAGGGCAGTTTCCCCTGATTTGAATCATTCCAACCTGGGGGAAGGTTCCTTCTGACTCAGGGGATAAGTCAAACTCAGAAAGCTCTGCCTGTTCCTGAAACTTGTCAAGTTCCTCAGGCCTCTCCTCAAGCTTGTAATGCAGTAGCGAATGGTGGGGAGAGGAGAGTGTTTAACCTGCTGAGTTTCTTGTTAAAGCAGACTGCAGATACAAGTATTTTATTAACAAAGATTGGAAACGGCCTCAGAGGAATGAGTGTGACAAGAAAACATATGAAAAGGGATCCATGGGAACCTTAGAACCATTGAGCATTAAAGATCTGAGAAATAATCCTAAGGCCCTGCAGTAAAACCAATACAGGAAGAGAACCAGGAAACAGACTTATCATGTACTAAAGAGAAGAGAGTTCGTCAAAAACAAGGGGAAGTGCCAGTGCTGCTGACAAAGCAGAAAATTTGAGTACTAGAAAAACAAAAATCTGCCACTGTTTTAGCTAAACAGATATCTGTATTGAAGTCAACAAAAGTGGATTTGAATGTAGCAGAGGAAAGACTCTGAGCAGAATTGAGAGGAAATGAACTGGCAACCATTTTTTAATAAAGAAACAGTTACTCATACATAATTCCTAAAGGCAAAATAATGTCTAGAATCAAAACTGTCTACAAGTGAAACACAGATCAAAACAAAAATCCTTCTTCAAGTCTGTCGTTAGAAAAACAGCATTTTTGAACATAATTTTATGAAGGATTGTATTGTTGAATAGATACACACCTTTTCCTACTGCATTTATTTATATACAGGGAGTTTGGGGTTGTAATTAAGGCACAAAAAGATTATCCTAATGAAAATTCAAACATCTGCTTTGTAAAACATTCAAAATTGCTTCAAATTTTAAACCCTAGATTTGGTAATAGTCTGTCTTCATAAAATATGCAGAATTTTTGTTAGGATTAAATCAATACTATTTTTTTCTGAAAACATATGTCATGTGCTGGTCACACAGGTTACCACTCCCCTCCATCCAGAAGCTCATCTCATGACTTAGTAGCAGTACTAGAGACAGAAAAGTGCTGAGATGTGAGGCTGCTCAGATGTGTTGGGGTTTGGTGAAGAAGCACCAGCAACAGAAGAGCTAGAGGACAGAAGGGTACCAGGAACTGAGATGGAGGCCATGTGAATGCTAAGGAGGAGGTTGATCCCATAGGAAGACTAGCAGCCTCAACTAATCCGAACCCCTGAGACCTCTCACACACCGAGCTCCCAACTAGGCAGCATACACTGGCAGGTCTGAGGCCGCAGACACATACACAGGTTTGTCCTCAGCCAGAGAAGCTGCACCTAACTCTTGAGACACCAGGGAATGGGGAGGCCTGGCGGGTGAGGAGAATGTGAGGGTGTGGGGACATCCTTTCGGAGATGGGGGAGGAGGAACGGGATGAGGAACTGTTGGATGGCAGAACTGGAGGAGGATAATGACTGGACTGTAAAAAAAAAAATTAAAGACAAAAAACAAACAAAACAAAAAGAAAAGAAAAAGAACACAGCATGATTTGCTGACAGCAAATTTAATATGAACAATAGGACTCAACTCCTATCATATTGAAAAGCTCATGAGATGATTAGCTATGCTTGGAAGGTGCACAGGAGCTGTCCTGACAACAGTTTCCACCCTGTAACAGGCAGCAAGAGGACATAGAGGAAAACTGCATTAGATTCACTTAGATCTTCCTTTCCCAAACTAGTTGCTTATCAGGTAGGCTTCGTGCTCTGGTTAGCATTGTGGAGCATGCAGAAATAATATGTCAGTAAATATTTATACTTCCTGCTACATGTTATAGATAAATGATCAATGTCATAGTTTCTGACATTGAGAAAGTTATACTTCTGAGAGGACAGAGCTGTAAACATGTAATTCCAGTAAGAGAAAAGGAGAAAGGAAAACAAAGCATTCAAACTACAAGGCAGTTTCTAGGCCTATAGAAAAGGAGTTGGCACCTGGGAAATTTCTTTCAAGACTCATACAGGAAAAACAAAAAGCCAAATACACCAAGACAAATGTTTTTTGTTTTTGTTTTTTGTTTTTTTTAGAGAGACTTTGTATAAAAGGAAGTAGCTAGGTGGTCTTTGATAGGAAGAATAGGAAACAGTAAACTAAAGAAGTTTGGAGTGTCTTACTCTCTTGTGTTTAAGCAGGCAGGTGAGGCTTTAGTGTGTTAGTAAGGGTAAGGCTGCTCAAGACTGCCCTAGGTAAAAAAAAATAATAAAGGAGGGAAATTAACCATGCACAGAGACATGCAGGCACACAGACCTGGCAGAAACAATTACACAATTAACTAATGATAATTGCAAAAACAGACACACATTCATACAATGCAAAATCCCACAGGTGAAACACAAAATAACATACTGAAGCCAGAACATTCCAGAGTATAATTAAACAGTCTTCTCAGGTTTCTAAAGACTTTAGTCATTTCTCATTTACACTATAATTCTAGCCAGGGGAGTCATCCAAACAATCATAGAATTCTCAAATGCAAAACACTGGACAACTCCAGTATTCATGCAGTTCATTAAAGATCCAAGAATCTTTTAAACCTGAAAACCTACAGTCCAGTAGCATCTGGCTTGCCTGTGAATGCTGACATTAAACCATCTCAGCAGACACTCCGAGAACCTCTAACCAAAACCAGACTTACAAATTTATAACATGGATTGTCTCAAATTCAACATCACAAACATCTTTTTAAGAAACACAAAACTAGATAAACACAAGTTTTAAGAGTGAACCAAATTTCTGGATATGCCTTAAACTTCACAGGGTAGTCATAACATCAGCAATTGAAGAACAAGTATCTGAACAACGAGCTATTCTCATCCATTTCCTGCCTGGCTTAAATGGATTCTTGTGAAGCAAGGCAAGTCAGCAGAATGTCTAAAACTGTCTTTAAAATGTTTTTGATAAATTAATTACAAATGCATGTCTAAATTTGTTTTGAACTTGTTATGTAAGGAAGAGATTTATTCTGTCCTATGAACGGGTATTGTATAAGATGTGGTTAATAGTAAGTCCAAGTAAGTAAAAATGATAACAATAATAATGATAAAATGTACTTGTCAGGCAAGAATGAGGAGGTAAAGTCGGATCCCTACCACCTAGGTAAAACTCAGCCATTATGGTGACACATGCTTGTCATCACAGAAGTTGGGAGCAGGGCCACATGTTGATAAACAGATCCCTAGGGCTTGTTAGTCAGCAAATGGAGAGAGCTGTATTTGTGTCCTAGGCAATAGTGAATTGTCATGCTACTTACTGAAAAAGGTAGCATGGAAGAGTAAACTTTTAAAAAACATCTTCATTTAAAGTGCTTTATGTAATTTCTGTGAGGCATCCAAATAAAGATGTCAATTATGAATTTAAACTAAAAACTCTCTTTACATTAGAGCAGTACCTTCACAGTGTACAGAATGTTGTAAATTCTTGTGGGAAAACCTAGTTAGACTAAAGAGGAAAAGAATTTGTGAGAGAGAGAGAGAGAGAGAGAGAGAGAGAGAGAGAGAGAGAGAGAGAATCAGACACAGAGACAAAGAGACAGAAAGGGAGGAGAGTATGCATGTGTGTATGAATACAGTATATATGAGTGTGTGTATTTGTATGTGGGGGTGTGTATGTGAGAGAGAGAGAGAGAGAGAGAGAGAGAGAGAGAGAGAGAGAGAGGTGGTATAGTATAAGTGTAGGAGTGTAGGGCAGTTTTACAGAGATTGGTTGCTAGAAGAACAAACCAGATGGAAGATAAAAGGAGACAGAGAATGAGAAGGATTAGAACATATTGCTAAGTATGAGACCAAGCAGAGAAATTCAGGCAGAACCCTACAGAAGCTAAACTGAATCATTCAGCTTCGAATGTTAGATTGTATGAAGGCTTTTAGGCCTAGGCCAGGGAAGAATTAGAGAAAGAAATGTATTGGGCTCAACCAGAGCCTTGCATTTGCACAGCTTGTGTAAGGTTCTAAGGTTCTTGTCTCATCCTTTCCTAAGGATCTTTCTCATCAAGAAAATTTACATACACCTCTGAAGGGAAAGGAATCCTTGTTATAGGGAGCAAAACAATAACTCTGCACTACAAACCTCACACAAGCAATTTATTCAGGAAAATAAAGGGACAAAAGGGTGGCTGCCTCTGTTGATTAAGGAACCAGAAGAAAACTGAGTGATAGACAGGCTGATACAGCATTCAGAAGTGGTCTTCCAGGATGGCTATTGGTGAGATTTCAAACCCTCTTCAAAGACTGAGGTGAGCTCAGTCTTTGAAGGATCTCAAGCCATCCCAAGCATCGAACACGTGGTTTTGGCAGGCCTTGCTTTTCTCCATTTCCCCTTCTCTGGTAAAATGTGTTAGATTACACTCCTAAGGCTAGCTCCCCAGAACCACCTGGGGCAAAACATTTTGAAACTGTCTGGGTTGCATATTGTGAGAAAATACTTGTAGTTGGCAGGTTGGTAGAATGTGTGTGTGTGTGTTGGGGGGTAGGAGATACAGTTAAGGAGTTTAGGAGAAATTTTTTTTAGCTGTACATTTGAAATTTTTAGACCCATAGTCCTGGTAGTTGAGGAAGATGAGTCCTAAGAGAAGAAAAAGCAGGAAGATCCCACACTCAGGCTTTAGCAGAATAGGCAGGTGGAAAACAGGCTGTTGATGGATAGTACTTTAGCTGAAGTCCATTTCACTCATGAGAAGAGGATTCAAGTCGATTCTGTGAGAATTACAAGAATTTAAGTTTACCAAAAGAAATGAGTTTGAGATATGTTAACAGTATCATATTTTTTGGTAATCTATACTGAAATCTACATTGTAGAAAAGGCAGTAGACAAATGCCTTTGAGTCATAGTAGAAGCATGGAGATCCAAAACATTTTGCGGTTAAAAGCACGAACAGCCTTTCCTCTATACAGAAGACTGAGTGCATGTGGATTCTACAGATGTTCTTAATACAACAAGCACTATTAAGTTTATACTTAGAAGACAACCAACGATTTGAGCTCATAACTGTAAGTCAATACTTACCAGAGCTAATTAATAGTTTATCAGAACCCCATTGGTTAATGTTAAAATTCTGAACATTTGTAAGTCCTTATATAACAATAACATAGAGAATGAAGGAAATCTGAAGGTTTTTTTCAATATTACATATATATCAAATCACTTTCTTATACTTTTAAAAACTACATTTCTACATCTTAAACTGTACACTTTTCTATCCAATCTTTTATCATGCAGCATAGGTGATTGATTTCCAACAGTAGTCTTTGTAAAATACATTAATTAAAATAAAAGAATATTAAAAAGTTTCTTTGAAACCTGCTTTGTGCATTTATCTCTTTTTAGAGTCTGGTAACAAGGTAAACTGTCTTTCTCTAGTAGGTCTTTAGTGAGCCTTAAGACCTGATTTTTATATATACAGTGAACTGACAGTAAGCAGAAGCCTTCTTTGCCGCTGTTAAATTAACCAAGCTATCATTATTCTAGTCATCAACAACCTCAGAGATCTAGGAAGGATGAGATTTACCTGAGTAAGCAGAAAGTACAGACCCAACAGCTCCTGAGTGGATTAAAAATGACAGAAAGTTGATGGCTAGCTGGACAGTCACTCTAGTTTCCTCCTGGCCACTGGGGGCAGAGGTTGCAGGGCAGTATCAGTGTTTGACCACCAAGCCCAGAAGACTGGACAGACTTTTCTGTGGCATAGGAATATTTGTTTCGTCTAGGCAAAGTAGGCCGATCAACTCCCCAGGTTCCTGCTTGTCTACAATTTGGACAAGTCCTGTCAGCAGGCAAGGTGAAGAGCAGTTTTCTACAAAGTTGCTGGCATTGCCACATTTAAAGCAAGCTCCAGGTAGCATTCTTCTGTGCCCATCATCTTCTTTGGATAAGATTATTGGTGCTGCCAGGAGTTGGCACTTCTGTCTATTACAAAAAAACCTTTTTTGTTAACATTATAAATGGCATTTTCAGTAGATCTCTAAAGAGTTTGAGGACCATTATCTATTGACTAATATAAACTAGATAAACTTTGTTTGTTTCTAATTAATTGTTTAGGTTTAACTTTCAAACATATACATGAAGCTAAGTAAAGCTTATATCTGTAATTAATTACCTTAATCTGAACACATTAAAGAATTTGATCATTTACGAGGAGACTGACCATCAATTATCCTTAAGAGCTTACAATAAGTTATTAGCTCTTATAAGGCTAGGATTTTACATTTTATCTCTGTTAGGTTTAGCCATAAAAAATAAAAATTTTGAATTAAGACTCTTATAGCATCAAAGATACAGTCCATAGAAAGACTGACAAATTTTCTCATCTTTTTATAGTGTACATAGTGTATCATTGAAGAATATTGCTTTCTTTTATATGGCTTAGTTTATCCAAATAACTAAAGCTTCAGGTGAATAAAAACAAAGAAGCTATAGAAATATTACTGGGAATCTGAATAGATTTTAGGCATTCATGAATCTTTACTATCAAATATACTTTATTTATCAAACATATATTGTTATATATTTAACTTTTCTAGCAGCCTGGTGTTAACAAGATAGCAAACACATAAGTAGTTAGACAAACACTGTAAATCAGCTTTTGTTACTTTGAGTAAACATTTATAATCTTAAAATTTTATCATCATATACAGTATATGATAAATCAGAGTTGAATTACATATACAATATATTGTAGCAAATATGACCTTAGCTTTTATCTTCATTCAAATATCCATACTAATCCAAAATATTTGAGACTTGTTGCTTCCTTAGTCTACAAAGGAAAAAAATAATAAATAGAAACTCATTAAGACTAAAAAGTTCTACAGTTGTTGCTTTATGCCATATGGTAGGTCATCTAAGATGTTGAAGAAACATGGTATGTACTCTTTAACCTGCTTACATCCTGATGAGATCACCAGCCAACATGGAGAAGAACCACATGGCTGCTATTTAGAAACATCTGTTTTACAAGTAGATTTATTTTTTTAATGATAGTTGAATCCAAATTTCATAGGCATATATACATATAGCTAATCCAAAGACTATGGCTGGGGGTACCTCATGCTTTAACAATACCAGAGGCCAGATGTTTAAATAGCTTAATGATCAAGTCCTCAGATCCTGGGAAGCCCTTATGCTAACCAAAGGGAAAGCTGACCAATTGGTTGCTCAGTAATAGCTGAGCTGCAAAGTGACCTACTAAGTGAGTCTGTTACAGGTCGGTTAAAGATAAGCAACAGGGTTGCATAGTGGTTTAGACCACTGTACCCCACCCCTCCACCAAAGCCGGTAGCATACAGGCACCAGGATATCCTACCAAGTCACATAACAACAATGTTGGTGTTTATGCAGCAGAAAGATTACCTTGGATGATCACAGCCAAGGGATGCCGCAGAGACCACAGCCTTAACAGATCTCAAGCAAGAGATAGGGACAGAGACACAGAGCGAGACCAAGAGATAGTGAGATACAGACAGCAGGAAAGACACAGAGAGACCTGGAAGCAAAGAGCAGGCTGTGATGGTGGGAACTTTTAAAAGAATATAAAGCATGTGCATAGGGACATGTGATAATGGTGAAAATGGCTTGCATTTAGAGTTACATGATAGTGTGTAAGGCCCCCATGAAGGGAGGACCTCACCCAAGCTTCGGGAATTCGAGGCCACCCATTAACTCACAAGACACTGAACTTGATGCAATCAGCAAGAGGTATATTTCAATCAACATGTTGAGGTCAAGACCTGTAGCCCATGCAGGGGCAATGGGATCTGACCCCGGGGCTTTGGAGACAAAGAGAATTTAAAGCCAAAAACCACAACTCAGTGGGGCAAAACACAACCCAGGGGGAGTGAAAGAGGGTTATTAGAGAGTACCTGTGGAAAGTCCGATCCCATTATTCAGTTTGTGACAGGGTCCAAGGAACAGTCATGGGGAACATTTTGTATGGGCTATTCTCTAAGAGCCTATTCATAACCAACCATCTATCTTGTGATGAGCCAAGTTCCTGAAACACAGAGCTCATGACCAAGCTGACCTGCACTCTTGGTTCTGTTCAGTCTGCTAGGAGGTTTTGAAATTTTTTAACCCTTTCACTGTAGCTGCTAATGTTGAGTCACTAAAGGCAGTCTGCAGGGAGCACCTTGTTTCTAACATATATGTGAATGCAGGCAAACCCACATACATAAAACCATAATAAACTAATAATAAAACAAAAAAAGAAAATAATTATGAATAGATTTACAAACAGAAACTAGAGAGACAAAAGCCATAGCTGAGACAAATACAAAGAGCTGAAGCTAAAAATGTATCTTGAGACTCTGATGGAGTTAGCTCAAAGAAGAGGCTAAATTAAGGGAAAGCCATAATGTACAAACATAATGTATTTAAAGGAAAGAAGAGTCCAAGGAACCTTAGATCTCACATATAGAGAGAATGCAAATGCACTTGACAGCAGAAAGTAAATCTAAAGAAATGTCTGTAGGCATGCAAAAATAGTATAGGATTGTTATATTCTCTTTAATGTAAAAAAAAATTCTGCCAATTCAGATGAAAATTAAAAAAAATCATGCTTAAAGCCTCTTTCTAGGAGAGTCGTATTCATATCAAATACAAACTCTTGTTACTGCATTAGTTAATTTATACCTATACAAACTCTGATGAAGCCAAGAAGAGAAATTGGACACAATGCAACCAGATGCTTCTCAACTATCTCTTGATTGAATGAATGGATTGAGCTGATTGATTTCACCAAGCACTTACAGCACATCCCTTAGCAGCACTTTGGTAGCACTTGTTTGTCAGTGTCGTACAGTAGTACAGTAGTTTTTTCTGAGGTTAAAACCTTCTATCTTGAGGGGAAACTTTTAAAGATAAGATGTTTTCTGGGAGGTAAAATAGTAGGATGTTCTAAACAAAGAGGACATAACACATGCAAGCTACTTAAGACAAGAAGTAAACAACTCAAGCAAGCTCAAGAAGTTCCTGAAACTGACCAGCTTCACTGAGCCACTTCCCTTCCCATAGTAAAGAGTGAATACAGTTACGCTCAGATGACTCCCAAGCAAGCCTAGCTGCATGGAAGAAGCAAAGAACCAGAATGTCTACTAAAAGACAAATATGAGCTGAGCTGCCTGGAGAAGGCTCAGACCACCTGATCTACCTCGAAAGCACACAGTGCAACCAGTAGAGCTGCCTTTAGGCTGTGCAGTGTGTTTCAGATTCCTAACTAAAGTGATCCTTCAGCCACTTGAAGAGTGGACTTTGGTTATACAGCTGACTTAGTGCCATTTCTGATCCTATAAGTAACCCTTCACTAACCACAATAAAACTTATTAGTTCACCAAGTTGGACTTTGGTCTATCTTGTAGTCCCTATTGGGAATTCTGGAATGAGTATACATCTCTGTGTCTCTATCTCTGTCTCTCTCTGTGTCTCTGTTTTTGTGTCTCTGTGTTTGTGTCTGTGTCTGTCTGTCTGTCTGTCTGTCCATCTCTCTGTGTGTGTGTATGTGTGTGTGTTTGTGTGTTTCTGCTCTACAGAAGTCTGTCATATAACAACTAATGAAGAAAATAACTTGATTAAAATGGGATTTTAGATGGTCAAATTGTGAAGTATATTTTACTTCTCTCAGCCACAGCTATTTCATCACTGTTTTATACTATTGTTCATTAACTTGGCTTTGAGTTTTTCAAGCCTAGTAACACTAGTTAAAATAATCTCTCTTTTTCATTCTTCTATTTCATTAGTTTACTTATGTATATAATCAAATTTAACAAATACATCTGGAATATATAACTTAATGACTAAGAGAAACATGTAGCCACACAAACAAGCTGCCTTGTATATTCTAAATTGGGAAAGGAAAACACTGATTAATTTGATAAAGTTTTCAAATTCAATCTGATTAATACAGAAATTCTACTGTACTTAGCTGCCACAGTCTATGTACTCGTTTACAATGAAGTTGTGGAGAGCATAATTTCACCTCTTCTCTTTCCTCTTTCCTTATTTTAAATACGCGTCTGTTTGTTAAGGGAACAGTAAGTTGAGGAATTCACATCGCAAAGGAACATGAATGAAGAAAGGAATGGAGGAGATCAGAAGGGAGTTTGCGGAGGTACAGATGTCACCAATACAATGATAAGATGAGAAAGAGAGGCAATGGCTGGTTTCCAGTACACATACATTCAGAGTCCCCACACTTGATTTACACTCTAATTCTTTCTTATACAGAACTTTAATGTTTCCAGGATGAGAATAATAACCAGTAAATCAACGAATCTTGGCCTTTTTGACTGCTAGAATTTTTGCTATGTATCCATTTTCTTTCATTAACTTAATGTGATGCTTCTCTCCTCTACCTATTAGGCAAAATGATAAGCACAAAGTGGATCTAAGTAAAAGATATAAGAATAAAGGACTTCTGTGAGGACAGAAATCTGCTCTTCCTTTATTGCCTTGTATCCAATGAGGTGATCCCAGCAGCCTCATGTATGCTGGCTTCCTTTTCAGTATGCCCATACTTTTGCTTCAGCATGTAGTGACTCATTGCATCTCTAGGCTCTTTGGATTAGAATCTGGAAAATGGCTAAATATGTACCAGAATGAATATTTTTTAAATTCTACATTTTAAGATACAGATAAAAATATCTTGGAAAATGACTTAAGGCAGAAATTGATAGTATCTTCCAAAATTAATGTCCTCTTTTAAATTACTTTTTTTTTTTGGATGGCTTTCTCCTTTGTTCTATTAAACTCTGAATTTTCAAGGCATATTTTGGCCTTCTCTGCATCATTTACATTTAAGCTGAAATGTCCATTTGTTCAAGGGTGCATGCGTGTGTGTATGTGTGCATGTGTGTGCATGCATGCATTTGTGTGTGCATGCATGCCTGTGTGTTGTGGTTGTTGTAGTCTGTACAGTACTATATCTGACTCAAAAGGTGATAAATTCCTACATCAAAGTGAGCAATGACTGAAGGCAAAGTGCAAGAGTTAGCAAAGAGCCATAGAGAGTATCTATTCTCTTAAAGTTTTAATGGTCTTATCGAAAGTTATTTTTATCCTTTCATCAAAATCCATGAAGGAAACATATTATAGATATTGTGCATCCAGAAAATATAGATAAGAAAGAGATGGTGAGAAAATCTGTTGACTTGGTAAAGCCTAATTTCTATCTACAATGACACAAGTAAAAACAACGTTCTATGAAATGTACCTCAACCTCAAGAATCCTGGGAGCATTTCCAACACTCTCAAATTAAAAGTGAATATTGGATCCAACCACAACTTAGAGGGATACATGGTGGAAGGAAAGATGAGCACCTTAAAAATCTGAATGTTGTCTTCATTTTGTAAGAAGGCAATCAGAATGTGTCACTTTGTCTAAGAATAAGAATGAATATGTTTATTAGAATAACACAAACTTCAAAGTTTGTTGTACTTAATATAACACACTTTTTTTTTCAAGTGGGTAATTCGAAAGTTTTAGACACCTTGTTTCGAATTATTTATTACTCTCATTTTCTAGGATCATGATGCTGTATTTTCTTTAATTTTTCACTAAATGATTCTTTTACTTAAGAAAGTGATTTTTAATTAATAATTAAAATAAACAAATAATTCAAAAATTATTGTGTTAAGAATGTTTTCCTTAATTGAAATTCAGTGCCCTTGTTTTAATGTTTTGTGCTGAATTTTAAACCCAACTCAAGTCTTTGGTAGTTGGGATTTATAAACTGCCAAATACTTCTAAAGGGGGGAAATGTGATTCAAAGCCTTAGGGGAGAAGGGACTGGCTGCCTTTTTGACATCAAACGAGCCTTGTAAAATAGCACATTGATCAGCTAAATACAAACGAACTTGAATCATATGGATATAATTCTCTTAAATTAAATTTCCTTTAAAATAGGGATGGAATTAAACATTAAAAAGGAAAGGTTCATGAAGTCAGGCTTTTTACATTTGACAGCCGTCTGCATGGCCTTAAACTTTGTAAAGCATAAATCTTAGAACTATTAAATAGATGTTTCTATTCCTCCTTGAATGTATAATCGATATATTATTGTCTGTTGCAATGAACATAAGATGATTTTATTTAGAAAAATATCTTAAATTAGACATCCACTTTTAACTTTGTTAAACAATTTCATATTTTGGTGTTTTAAAATAGAAATACAAGAAACCATAGCCCATGGAGAAGAGATTTACTTTCGATGTTTCCAAAAGGGAAGTGAGCCCTTGGTGCTCACTTGGTGCATATCAGAGTTTGAATACCCACATGTTGCTGGTAGAGTAGGGGAGTTACAGTCATATGAAAGGCAGTTAATGGTTATAAAAAAATCTTAGTGGAGGCTACTGATGTCAATGAGAGCTGCTGCTAATTAAAGCTACATGTGATTTCCAACATCAAGACACAGTGAAGATATAAGCAACTTCTTAGACATCCACATTCTCTCTTTATTTTGTGGAGCATAAATATAGGAGTTACTTAAAAGAACACGGCACCTCATTTGCTAGTGGTTCTTCTAACTTAAGTAAAATATCTGAAAAAGCAGAGTCAAAACAATATTTATAGAAAAACCTGTTCTCATTAATCTTTATAGGTAAACCCCCTTCTGGATGTATAAATTACAGTTTAAAGATGGACTTAAGATGACTCAAGCATTATGAATTTTGATGAGTCATGAGGCATTATTATGTAGCATTACACAGTGTTCCAAACCACTTACTGAAAAAAAAAAATGGCTTCCTTTATGTATGCCAACACGCTGACTGTCAGAAAGAGTAACTTTTAATACTTAGCATCTTTCTTCAACATATTTATAATAATATATTCATTAATTCAAACAGATGCTTATTTTGATCTATAATCTCATCATTGTGCTACAGAAAGGAAATGTTTCTGATTAGGTACTCTGTACTATATTAGACTTGAAAATTACAGTTGTAAATATAAACAATTGTTTAGGAGTTAGTGGTGTGACTAAGGTCAGAAAAATGCTTGCCTACATGCCTAACAATTCCTGACATTCAACATGAAAGGAGAAAAGCAACTCCTCTGAACTATGCATGCAAGCCGCTACATGTACCCTCAAGTTGCTACATGTACCCACATTCAAACACATAAAATTTAGAAAAGAAAAGAAAAAAATTGTTCTACAGTTTGCTGTATGCTTAGTGCTGTGCAAAAGAGATGAATGTTACAGTCCTTAAAAACACAAACTAAAATGAAGTTTATTGGTTTATTGGTGAGCATATGTGTGCTGCTAAATATATGTTATTATTCACTCTTTGCTTCTGAGAAAGTTTGATATAAAATCTAGATCATTGGTCTGGAAATAGAAAAACAATGAATCATGGACTGACAGCAGTGGTTATAGCAAGTATAGATCCATTCGTGTAGTTTTGGAAGTCTAAATAGAGCAGAAAGGAATAGTATGGATAACATAATACAGTGGTCAAGTTAAGAAAGACTTAAAACTCAAGAAGAATTATATATGGGTGTAATTTAAAAATACAAGCTATGTTACTTTTCTGCTTTGCTTAACTGAGTGGAAACTAGGCTCATTATTCATGATATTTTCAGGGGAAAATGTCGACTTTGTTTCTGACAGAGTAAATTTTAAGTATCCTCAGATTATTGATATTTTCCAGCTAATTCTTAATGACAACACACTATGTAAACCTATCTATACTTTCCCCATTCCTAAGAGATCTGCTGTCAGTACTTCATGCAGAAAACAAAATTCAATATCTACGCCAATATGGTCAAATCCTGTTTTCACGGTAATGCTCTCCAGAGGTTCTCCTATGTTCATTATTACTCATTAGTACCAGTTGAATGAAATCCTTCAACTCTTTAAAGCTAATTATCCTTCATGCTTTTTAACAAATTTTTTTCTAGGAATCCGTAAATATAATTTTTCATCCACTGTTCCCTTCTCTCTTTTGCTCTCTATAAATTCTGCTACTTCCTGATTACTAATTCCTCCCTGAAAGTGTGATGTAAGCATGGTCTACCCTGGATTAATAGAAGTCCATCTTATAATCATAGGAAAAAACATGTGACAACAAATAAAAGACTGTCAAATACTTCTGCAGTGACTTGGAGACAAAAAAATATGACAGCATAGCAGCAGAAAAAATGAAGGAAGTTTAAACATATCAAGTTAAGGGGAAATTTTTTGGAAATATATGTGGTTTATACAAAAGTATATAAATAAGTATATGTGAATAAGTACTTATATATTTGTACATATATAAAATATATCATTAATAAATATATTTATATGTTTATATAACTATACTATATAATTTTTATACCTTTAAATATATATATGCATGTATGTGTATATATATTATGCTTCCTAATACTAATTTACATTTTTTGCATTTTTATTTCATTTTATAGTTTATTGCATTTTTTATATGCAATAAAAATCCAGTGTTGAATAAAAGTTGTTACAATTATAAGCTACATTAAGACGATCTATCACGTCATTACTTTCACTTGCAGACTAATATATATTTCACTATATTTGATGCATTCTTTCAGTCATTTAATAAATTTTTCACTAAACAATTAGACTTTGGCAAAAATATGTCCTGATAGAATGCAATATATCAGAAAGTAAATTGACAAATAAATATTTCTATTTCCCCAACTTATTGCTTTGTAACACTCAAACTTTCTATGTTTTCCCAGTGAATATGTTAGGAGTTATTTATTTCTATATTAATTTTAATAAATAGTATTAGTTTTCAATTTAAATTTCATGTAAATTATTCACTTGAGTACATATTGGAGAGTGTAACATACATCGAAATAAAGATTAATGAATTAGGACATAACATGCCTAAATTTATATTTTCTATATTACTCTTCAAATTACCTAACACACACTCATATATTCTCTGGTTGTAAAATATTCCTCATAAGTGAGTCAATCAAAAATATTTGTGATAAAAAGCTTTGAGCTATGATTCAGAAGAGAAATAGCAAATGGTATTTTTTATAACATAATTAACATATGTAGGTGCATGGAAGGCATAATAATATACCTGACACAAAAATTAACTTACTATTTTAAATTTAAATTTATTTATGTACAGACAAATGGAAAAATACATGGATAGATTTGAGAACAGAAGGCAAAGAAAGAGCATCATTTAAAGAAATTATCAAGAAGCACCTAAATAAATGTTTAAAAACCTTAGTCATTAGGGAAATGCAAGTCAAAACAACCCTGAGATTCCACTTCATACCAGTAAGAATAGCTAAGATCAAAAACTCAGGTGATAGCAGATGCTGGTGAGGATGAGGAGAAAGAGGAACACTTCTCCATTGTTGGTGGGACTGTAAGCTGTTGCAACTACTCTGGAAATCAACCTGGTGGTTCCTCAGAAAACTGGATATAGCATTACCTGAGGACCCAGCTATACCACAACTGGGCATATACCCAGAAGATGCTCTAATATGTAACAAGGACAAATGCTCCACTATGTTCATAGCAGCCTTATTTATAATAGCCAGAAGCTGGAAAGAACCCAGATGTCCTTCAAAAGAGGAATGGATACAGAAAATGTGGTAAAATTACACAAAGGAGTATTACTCAGGTATTAAAAACAATAAATTCTACAAAATGTTGGAGCATCTGATCTTCAGCCTTCTGGCCCAGGATCATCTGACAGACCTTAGTAATAGAATTATTAGGGGCAGATTACTCTGTCTAGGCAGATATAATCAGTCCACTATTCTGCAAGTGTGTCCTTTTCTGGACAGTAATTTGTCTATAGATGGAAAGAGGCAATTCTTGCCTAGTGGCTTTCTCACCACAACTGGAGTAACTCCAAAGATGCACAATTTCTTCTTAGAATTCAAGACAGGAAGCTGTCAAGAGCAGACAGGTCTCTAATCAAAATGAACATTAATACAGAAATGTTTGTCATGTCAATTCTGTGGACTTCTGACGTTTTGAAAACCAACTATCCATGTAAGGTAATCTGGACTGTTGTCTGTTAACTCCTCTCAGCTATTTCTAAATAAAATATAGAAAACACCTTAGAAATAAACTTCAAGCCATGAATTTGCTATAGGCCTTTAACTCACAGGCTAGCCATCTTAAATTAGTTAAGAACGTTAAAGAAGGACTGGTGTTCAGCGATATCTATAAATTGGCTAAGTTTTAGAAGCTATGCTGTGTGCTTCCCATAATTTCAATTAAATCAGTCATTCTGGATTTCTGACGGGGTTGAAAACTTATAGTCTCATAGCCAATCCTGGCTATTTACTTTGAGAGAAAAGAGTTGAGTGGATGGTTTTCAACTGACATTCATTCTAAATCCAAGAAAAAAAAGCCACGTTCAGAACTAAATGTTTTAGTTAGGAGAGATGACAGAGGTTCTTGTTGGTCAACAAAATGATGAGTGGGTATTAGGAATATCTTGTACCTCACTGGTACAAATTGGTATAATTATGCTCTAATTGTATTTTGAGAGAAAAATTTTATTTTAACAGGAAAGGTGATGTGTAGGAGGAGCTAAGGTGAGAGGAAGAGGAGTAAGAAGAGGAGGAGGAGAAGGAGAGGAGAAGCTAGGTGATGAGAGAGAGAAAGAGAGAGAAAGAGAGAGAAAGAGAGGGGGGGACATGAAGGCAGATGTTCACATGTTTCCACCAGTCAAAGATAGTTGATATATCTAGGTTGTATATTGGGTTACACTTCTGATTGAGCATTACCAAACTTATAAAGCCTTTGATTAACATTTAAAAAATTGTAAAAGCAAACAGAAAAAGGAGGCATGGGATAGGGGTTTTCTAGGGAGGGGAATTGTGGAGAGGGGATGGCATCTGAAATGTAAATAAAATATCCAATAAAAAATAAAAAACAATAAATTCAAGAAATTCTTAGGTAAATGGATGGAACTAGAAATTGTCATCCTGAGTGAGGTAACCCAATCACAAAATAGCACACATGGTATTCACTCACTGATAAGTGGGTATCAGCCCAAAAGTTCGGAATACCCAATATTCAATTCATAGACCACATGAATCTCAAGAAGAAGGAAGACTAAAGTGTGGGTGCTTCATTCCTTCTTAGAAAGAAAAACAAAATATTGATCGAAGCAAATACAGACACAGAGGGTAGAGCAGAGACTGAAGGAAAGGCCATCAAAAGACTTCCCCACCTGCGTATCCATCCTACATAGTCACCTAATCCAGACACTATTGTGGATGCCAAGAAGTGCACAGGATCCTAGTATAGCTGTCTCCTGAGAGGCTCTGCCAGAGCCTGACAATAGAGAGGTGAATGATTACAGCCAATCATTAGACTGAGCACTCGGTACCAAATGGGGTCCCCAATGTAGGAGTTATAGAAAGGACATGTAGGAGTTATAGAAATGACTAAAGAGCTGAAGAGGTTTGCAACGCCACAGAAAGAACAATAATATCAACCAACCAGACCCCACAGAGGTCCCAGGGACTATACCACCAATCAAGGAGTGCACATGGAAGAACCCATGGCTCTAGTTGAATATGTAGCAGAGAATGGCCTTGTTGGGTATCAATGGGAGAAGAGGCCCTTGGTTCTATGAAGGCTTGATGCCCCAGTGTAGTGGAATTCGAGGGTAGGGAGGCAAGAATGGGTGGATGGGTGGGGAAACACCCTCACAGAAGCAGGGGATGAGAGAAGGGATAGGAGATTTGGGGGGTGAAGGTACTGAAAAAGGGGTTAATATTTGAAATATAAAGAAAAAATGTCCAATAAAACATAAAGAAATTATTTATTTATTCACTTTACATCCCATATCAGTCTCCCTTTTCCTCCCAGTACCCCTTCATACAGATGTTTATGGTCACATAGACATGAGAAGTACTTTTGAACTTTTGAACAAGGACCACCATAGAAACACACACACACACACACACACACACACACACACACACACACACACACACCTTCCAGTTTTCTGTTCTGCTTGAGGTCCTGCCTCACTGATAGAATGTGATTAGGAAGTATAAGTTAAATAAACCCTTTCCTTCCTGTCTGAGTCAGGGTTTGTATCACTGCACAAAGCATCATGACCAAGAAGCAAGTTGGGGAGGAAATGGTTTATTCAGCTTACACTTAGCCACATTGCTATTCATTACCAAAGGAAGTCAGGACAGGAACTCACATAGGGCAGGAACTGGGAAGCAGGAGGTGATCAGAGGCCATAGCAGGGTACTACATACTGGGTTGCATCCCCTGGCTTGCTCAGCTTTCTTTCTTATAGTACCTAGGACTACCAGTCCAGGGATGATGATATCACCCATAGTGGGCTCTTCCACCTTGATCACTAATTGAGAAAATGCCTTACAGCTGGATTTCATGGAGGCATTTCCTCAACGGAGGCTCCTTACTCTGTGATAACTGGAGTTTGTGTCATGTTGACACACAAAATCAGCCAGTACACTCTCCAAGCAACTTTTTATCCTTGTCCTTACCCCAGCACTAGAAAACAAACTTGGACATACATGAAAATCCTGATGGTATCTCATAAGTAGAACAGTTGATGTTTTCATCAAAGTACCTAGAAAGTGATCACATTAAAACAATTATTAAGGGTTCAATATCTTATAATTGAGTTGTCATGGTTGCCCTTCACAATTCCTTGTTCTTATATACCCACAAAGCTCCCTATAATTTCTAAAAGATTGTTTGATTTTGATCTTAAGAAAAAGAGGTTTTAATAAAACTAGTTTTTGTCAGACCTGTTCTACCTGATAAGTAAACTCATCTGTGAGAAACACATATGATATCTTTAGCTATCTTTCCAACACACACAAACACATCCTACTGAAGTAACTTAAGGAGGTAAAGTTTATTTTTTGTGGTTTCAGAAAGTTGCAGGCCATTGTAGATTATAGTATGCAACATGTTGCATTAAGTTAGTCTGTGGTGATAGAAGGATGAAGAGTGGTTGTTCACACCATGGAACACAAGGAATCATCATGAATGGGCAAGAGCCAGAGGTAATAATATCCCGTAAAATTCCAATTCTTTGTAATCTATTTCCACTGTGAAGTTCTACTTTTTAAGAGCTCTACATGCAGCCAACTAGGATCATTAACTAGAGAACAAATATTCAAAGTGCAATCCTGTGTGGGACATAACATAAAATTTCTTTATCAGAAAATACTTACTGGAAGAAAACATGAAAAATATTAGATATATGAATTGAACACAACTTTTTCTCAACTGACTGCTACTCATCTGTCAACTTCCAGGAAAATGGGTTGAGAGCATGAGATTGTGTAATCATTCTATGGAAAGACGGATATATCTCAATTAATGAATATTTTTGAAAATCTAAATAACAAAAAGGCTAAATTTGGTCTCTCATAAAAGAAGGAATTTCAAAAATAACAATTCCACTTAATTCAAATTAATAAAATTTGAAGTAATAATTAGTAAAATATAATATTTAATGTATGCTGATGACGATTTTTTTCACAAACACAAAGGTTTCATTTTGTTTATTGATGCAAAAATGTAAAGTAGAACTTCCCAGATCACCTAAGAAAATGCAGAGAGCTTGAAGCTACCTTTTTTTAAAATTTATTATTCTTTAATCTTTTTTACAGTTCACTCATTGTCCCCTCCTGGTCGGCCCTCTGACTGTTTCTCATCCAGTTTCTCCTCCTGGTGTCTCCAAAAGGATGTCCCCACCACACCTTCCCACTCCCTGGAACCTCAAGTTTCTCTAGGGTTAGGTGCCTCTTCCCTCACTGAGGCCAGACCAGGTAGTCTTCTGCTGTATATGTGTCAGGGTCCTCATATCATCTGGTGTATGATGTATGGTTGGTACCTCAGTGTCTGAGAGATTCTTGGGGTCCAGGTTAGTTGAGACTGCTGTTCTTCCCATGAGGTTGCCCTTCCCCTCAGCTTCTTCCAGAATTTCTCTAATTAAACTACACGGAGTCCCTGGCTTCTGTCCATTGGTTGGGTGTAAGTATCTGCATCTGACTCTTCCAGCTGCTTGTTGGGCCTCTCAGAGGACAGCCATGTTAGGTTCCTTTCTGTAAGCACACCATAGAATCAGTAATTATGTCAGGACTTGGAGCTTCTCGTTGAGCTGGATTCTAACATGGCCTGTCAATATTGAACCTCCTTTCCTTCAGGCTCTTCTCCATTTTTGTCCCTGTAGTTCTTTTAGACAGGAATAAATCTGAGTCAGATATTTTAACTGTGGGATGGCAACACCATCTCTCCACTTGATGCCCTTTCTTTCTACTGGATATGGACTCTACAAGTTCCCTCTCAGCACTGTACGGCATTTCATTTAAGGTCCCTCCCTTTGAGTCCTGAGAGTTTCTCACCCTCTTGGTCTCTGGTGCATTCTAGAGAGTCCCTCTACCTCCTACTTTTTGAGGTTGCCTGTTTCCAATCTTTCTGCTGGCCCTCTAGGCTTCAGTCCTGTTCACTCTCCCACCCCAATACCTGATCATGTTCCCCTTCCCTCCCTCCCTGTTTTCTCTTCACCTGGTCCCTTCTTCTCTCTGCCCCCAATGACTGTTTTCTTCTCCCTCCAAAGTGGGATTGAGGCAGTCTCACTTGAGCCATTAGGTTTGTTAATCTTGAGTACTGTGGATTGTAACCTGGATATTCTATACTTATTTTGGCTAACATCCATTTATTAGTGAGTACATTCCATGCATGTCCTCTTGGACATGAGTTACTCAGGATGACATTTTCTAGTTCCATCCATTTGCCTGCTATACTCATGATGTCCTCGTTCTTAAAAGCTGAATAGTATACCATTGTGTAAACTAACCACATTTTCTGCATCCATTCTTCTGTTGGGGGACATCTGGATTGTTTCCAGCTTCTGGCTATCACAAATAAGGCTGTTATGAACATCATGGAACATGTACCCTTTGGCATGATGGGGCACCTTTTGGGTATAAGCCCAAGAGTGGTATAGATGAATCTTCAGGTAGATCTGTTCCCAGAATCCAAATAATACAATATCTATTATGTGAAGATAAAAAGTACAATTCATATATATATACAAGATTTGAGAAATCTGCTAACAAGATTAATTTGTGTGTACAAAATCAACCATCATTTGTGCTTTCTATATTCATGTTTATTAAGTGATGAATTTCTTCAATATGAACTTATGCTTGTGTTTAATTTTATGATATTATTATAAGCCAATAGTTATCTTGTTTCATGGAAGAAAATTTTATGCAGTCCCTGGAAAAATAAATAAATATTTTTACTTTATATTAATATTGTAATGTAATGGTAAAAAAAAAAAACAAGAATCAGTTTCACAGTTTAATTGTAATAACATTTGTTGGTGTCAATTTAATATCCAAATAAAATGTTCATGTTTGAATACATGGAAATATAAAACCATAATTTATATTATAATTATGTCAAAACATTTTGCCCATTGCTCACTTCATCACTTAGAAGAGATGAAAAGAAAAAGAATAAAATTCAGATATTAGTATACTCATATTAACAAAATCACTTTTTAAAGCAAAGAAAATAATTTTCTTGTCAGGAAAAAAATTAAAATAAAATTATCAATACTTATTTGAGAACAGTTCTGACATCATTGTCCTGTTTAAATTATGTTGTAATATTAATAAATTTTTGAAATTGTTTTTCATTTTTATTGTTTCAAAATTAAAGAGAATATTTATATATATTAATACCTTGAAGTACTATGTCTAATGACAATTTGGATTTGTGAAAACAATAACTTCTTAAATAAATTTAAATAGTAAATACAATGAACTACATATTATTTGTAAGATTATATTATTTAAAAGGCAACTTGTATCTGCTGAGGAATTATATGCCTTCAGTAGTTCTAGGTATCTGCATTTATAAAACTGACCTTCAGTTAGATAATACATGAAGAATCTAAAATAAACTGCTAGAATGTTAGTAAGTCTTGAATATATTAAAATATGCTATTTCTTCTACAAATAATCATTCTATAATTTTGCAGATAGCTAGGAATGAGAAGTGAACAAGATGTAGTCTCTGCCATCAAGATTTAATTACAATGTAACATAAAACATTCAAATACTTAACAAATATTCATCAAAACATCTAAAATATTAAAAACAGATATATTGTTGCCATGGAAACTAGATTAGGTAGTAAAAAACGAAGAAATGGAAAACCAAACCACATTATGACTATCTGTCAAGTGGTCCTTTCTTTAAAATAAGAAAGGCTTTACCAGGTGTTTTAGTGCTGTATAAATACAGTAAGAAGAAATGCAGAATGAGTTCATATTATGAATGGCCCTATGAACGAAGCTTGAAATTTAAATATATCCTGAAAAATCATAATGAACATTAAAATATTTATTTATTTTATATGTTTGAGTACTTTTTCTGTTTATTAATAACTCTTTTCTTGCTATGATAAAACAGCATAAGTCAGGCAACTTATCAGAGAAACTATGTCTTTAAACCTCATGTATTAAAAGGAATTAATAGTCCATGCCAGGGCAATAGAGGTAACAAGCAATAGGTGGCAGAAATGGTTGAAAACTCACTTCCTAATCCACAAAGTAGAGAGAACACACTACATAGTTATGGCATGTGTTTTGAAGTTTCAAGACAGGTCCGCAATGGCACACTTCCTCTAGCTAGGCCACATATCCTCACAGTCTCTGCACACGGGGGACAAAGTATTCAAATGCCCAAGACTTGTTGAGGAAATCTCATTCAAATCACAAAAGTATGTCTACATTTATGTGTAGTCTACTAGCCTTGTCCTTGGGAAGTCCAGAAAAAGGTGTGGAGGTAAGGAAACTGGAGTTATGTCATGTCTAAGCCACCATTTAAGTGTTAGATTTAAACCTGTGTCCTCCTCCACAAAAGCACTATGTGATATCAACTTAATTTATTCATGCCCCAAAATATATATTTTAACAAAAACAAGTCATTGAAAGATATATATTCCAAAAAATGAAAAACCTATCTAGAAAATTAATGAGTTAGATTTTAAATTTAATTATACATACACATATGCACACACGTACATATACATATATGTATACATATATACATATATATCATATACATATATGTATATGCATACATATATACATATATTTACACACACACATATATATATGTGTATATACATATATATGTATATATATATATACATATACATATATATATATATATATATTTGCCAATAATGTTTCAAGCTATCAAAGAGAAGATGCATATAATGCTAGAGTATCATCTGAGTGAAAGTTGTCAAAAATCATAACCATTGACATTCATGACAAGATTCTTTTTATTATTTTTTTATTTTTTGAAATTGCATACAAATACAATAAAATGCAACCTATGTTTCAAAGGATGGTCCCACATTCATTCTTATATGGATATGTCATGGAGATATATTGTAGGCAATATAGAAGGATCTGGAAAGGGGAAGAGAAAGGGTAGATACAATCCTTTATGTGTCAGTCAAGATCCAGTCATACTAGGAAAATCACCATTAGCAATGCAAATTCATAAAATTTGGTTCAAGACTTTTGGAGATGGTCAGACAATTGGAATAGTTCAATTTCATAATGAACTTGGGAAATCAAAGTACAAAACTAAAGTGTTCATTGAGAGATAAGCATGTAGATTCTGGTCATTACTGGTCATTATAAACATGAAGTTGGAAACTACACAAAGAAGAAAAATAAATCTGATGTAATCATGAAATTCTGGGCCCAATTTTAAAACAGAAGTGGTTAGTGTTTTATTTACATTTGAGATGTATTTTTCTACAAACAATTACTTTAAAACATATGATGATGTATTTTACAATGTAATAACTTAAATAGAATTGATTTTACCAATTTTGTACTTTACACAACCTTGGCAAGCAACCCTCATATAAATTATTCTATATAGTCATGGCTTGTGAATTCAGAAATATGTATAGTAAGTGTTTTCCATTTTGTGAAAAGAAATTTCAGGTACTGAGGAAAACATCTGAGGCTTTTCATTTGTTAGGAAATTATGCTAATATATTGTATTAAATATCAAGGCACACCAGTTTAAAAGGAGGAAATAATTCTCAAAATTAGTTCTTTTAAATAATTATTTTATCTTTCCATCCTTATCTGATCAATATAGATTTGTTTTGTTCAGTATTATATAGATGTATAATTTAATCGTTTGTGTATATGATCTTCATTTGCCACTTGGAAAATTGCAGGACTTTGAAGAACTACTGCAGCGAGGAGTAGTTAACCTTCAATACATACTGAAAGTAACAAATAATAGAAATTTCAATATCTACACTCTATAGAGAGCTGCATAGATTGTAGCTCACTAAATCTCCATGGATACCAGATTTATTGAATATATATATATATATATATATATATATATATTCCTTAAAGCCAATTTTAGAAGTATGAACTGGATTTCATTTTGCATGTAAACCATGATCTCTTGCTGATGGGCATATATAATCAGTTTAATATAACCAGAAGCATATGGGAATTCTCAAGGTTACAGAACAATTAGATCCCTTGAAAATGAAAGAGAGACAGTGAAAAACTATCAGGTAGATTCTAATGATAAAATCTATTTATGCATATAAACTCTCATTGACCTTCGTTATACCAACAGTTAATCTGAAGATATAAAAGTTCCAAGAGAGGTCATACATGCGTAAAAGAGGCTGGATGTTGACCCACAATGATGTTTTTACTTCCAAGGTTATAAAAGGAGAGGTGAAATGCCCTCACTGGCTGCTTTTCATGGGCGGCAGCATTGGTGGTGACAACAGTTAGAGTTATTCAGCACTTTGGAGCTATGATTATTGCAGGGTTGCATTTCATGTCATGACATTCATCTGTTAGGTGTGAGCATATTAAAGAACAACAGTGTACTGAGACTAGTGAGGTGACAGAGGCTTAATAAACCCTTAAGGAGAAAGGTCACTACAGAACATAATTTTTCACAATATTTACATTTGAACTTATTGAAACTCTGAAATTGCATAATAGTTCTGGAATTTTGCACAGAAAATTAGTACTTGAACCAGTAATTTCATAGAAATATTGAAAAATTTTTATTGTACTTATTAATTTTCTACATATTAAGAACAACTGAAATATTTTTGAGGAAATTAATTCTTGGACAGTTTATTTTTTTAAGAATTAAGTAAAATTGTTTTCAAGAGTAATGCTGTACAAATTATATTTTGGGTAAAGAACATAAACTATACTCTTTCAAATTAATATATTATAATTCATAGATGATACAAGCAATATCTTATACAAAAAGTGATATTCTTTCAATATTTTGTTGTATAAATTAGATGCTTCATTTAAAAGTGAAAACATAAGAATTACACAAAAGTCCAATTACAATAATTTACTTAAATAACATTTTTACCAGTATCTAGTGATGAAGTTATTTATCAAAAAGAATTCTTAAAATATTATATGAATTTAACTACAAAATAGACTATTTTCTAGATTTAAAATATTTCATTTAATTCAAAAGCTAACTTTCACATTTGTGAATACTGTCAATTATAGGAGTATATGTTCATTATAGGATTGTGGATAATTGAATTTAGAAAAAAACCTTTATTTTTAAAGTTTCAAGTTTGCAGTTCTCCAGTATAAAAATACAAATATTGGTAATTGAATTGCCATAAAATTGAAGGAAAACACTGTTATAAACTACTTCTTTAAATGAAGACATAGTATTAGTGTACTTTTTCATCATTCTTCATTCCAAATGAAGCATAGTGTCTCAAGAGACAAATATATCATTGTAATGCAAAAAAATATGATTCAGTAAGAATTACTGATATATTTTGGCCAGTTTGTTCAAAAGAATACAAAACTCACATGTGTACACATGCACACACTTACATGTGCACACACACAATACACACTCAGGCACTCAGAACATACATATGCACACAAACATCATACACAAGCAACATACACATGCGTCATAACACATACAGAGAATCCCAATACATTAAAACACGCACCTGTACACACAGCACACACAGACTATGCATACTATTTTATACATACCACACTCAGACAAACTCAAAATGCACACATACCTCATAAGCACACATCAAACATACACACATTTACACAGTCCATACACACATACATATCATATAGTACTCTATACACACCACACACATACAGCCATATAACCATACATGCATGCCACATATACATCATCTACACATATACAGTGTACATGTTTACATATTTATACACTCTTTACCATTTTGTAACTTATCTGTATCTTTATGATTATTTTATAGACAGAGAAGTGAAATTCTGAATTGGGCTGAGCTCAGGAAACACATCTACTGTAGTCTAGGCACGCCCTGCTACTCCACTGGGAGCTCATACTCAGATGTCCTGTTGCAGATCAGGATGCTGCTAGATTTGAAAAATATCTCTCCAATTTCTTTGAGCCTAGATTTGTTTATTCATTTTAAAATGCTCATCTAATTCTACTCCTCTAATTATACAGTCCAGACAATTGTAAAAGGGACAGATTAAGGAAAACATAAAAGAAAAAAATAATTCAGATTAATCACGTTGTGTTATTACTCGGATAGAAAAGTAGGTTTTGGCTCACAGAACTGTACATTATGCCTCTCAGCCTCACTAGGAGGCTATAACCAAAGGGAAATTATGGAAAAACTATGTGATAAAACCTATTTCCTCATGGTTTCTATAAATTCTCTTTAAAAAAAAAAAAACTAAATGGACCCATAATAAGCTTCTGAAGAGTCCTGTTTTATTGATTGGATTGATTGTTCTTTTTCTAGTTCTGAAGGTCGAACCCAGCATGTTGTACACAATACATACTTATCTGAGCAATCTTTTCTTTTTTCTTTCTTTTGTTTTCTTTTGCATTCTTTTCTTCCTTTTGTTTTTTCCTTTTTGTTTCTTTCAACATCAGCTCCCTTTCTGTCCTTCCCTCTGACCCTCCCCTTTCTCCCTCTTATCACAAGACTGTTTCTGATCTTAAGAAAATCCTACACTACTTGAATACTACTACTCTAATCCAAATTCAGAAGGTAAAGTTGACCACAACTAAAGAGACAGCTTGTGCCAGTGGGACTTTCCAAAGGCAAGGAAATAACTGTTCTAGATGCTTAAGGGAGATAATTTTGTCACTCCTGAAACTCTGTAAAGGTGATAACCACTACCCAAGAGAATGAATATATGATGTATTTTTTATGTCCTTGCCCTTAGGAACAGTGATCAAGAGACTTTGTTTATTGCCTTGCTCGTTCTTTGAGTATTTGTGTTTATTGTCTTGCTTGTTCCTTGTCTATTTGCATCTATATTGTATTGCTAGTTCCTCAATCTAGAACTGACCTGGATACTTGCATGTAATAAAAATGGTATAAAAGCAAATTGGGAAAAAATTTTAAAAAATATCATCAAACTAAGAAGTAGCTCACATATAAGGAGGTATGGATTCAGAAAGCAAGAGTTTATGTCATTTTTTATGACTATCTTTGAGTCAAATACTACCATAGGCTTCAGACCCACAGTGAGTTAAAGGTGTCTGTGTCTGGCTGCTGCTTGTTGGCAAGGGTTCTGTTCATTTTAGTTTCAAAATTTGTGTTGCTCGTGTCTTAAGATGCTCTTAAGTTCGATGCTTGAGATGCTTTGCACAAGGTTTAGGAATATTAAATAAAAGGAAAAAAGGTAAAACCATTACTTGACAATTTTATTTTATTTTGTCGAAAGACTAGAAATTAAAAAGAAAATTGAATTCTGGAAGTACCATTTTTAAAGCACTGGCAGTTCCTTTCTATGATTCAGTCTAGCCTGGAACCCTGACAGAAGTGTGACTCACCCGGGTAGATCTCTTTCACTTCTCTTGGGTAAAAACATGCTTGAAATACTACTTGTGTCTTTATTTAAATATTTTAGATTAATTATGTTACCAGGGATAATAGTCATTAAAATGTTTCCTAAATACTTTGTACTTAATACTCTTTATGTGACATTAGCTAAATGTGACACTGTTGAAGTAATTCTTAGTCTGGCCTATTCAAGTTCACCAAATGAGCTCAGGCCTGAAAGAGGTTGTGAGCCAAGGTCACCAGACTCAAGACCTCTCCTTTCAGTCTGATGTTTATAAAGGCATTGCAAGTGTGTGTCATGCTTACCATGCTCTCAGTGTATCAGCTCTGAGAAAACAGCCCTTGAAATTACATATTTTTGCTCGATCTTTCTAAACTAAGGAAATTTGAAGATTTTCAGTGTGTAATGATATTTTGGAGATTTGTTGTTTTTTCTTCAATAATCTTAGGTTACATTTTCACTAGGTTTATCCTAAAAGACAAGATTCCTTTTTAATGACTTTCAACTGGTGCATAGCCTTGTCAAAGTTTTGTGGTTTTGGTGGCATTGTGCTTTGATTTAATACTATGGTCAAAGGCAGCTTTATCTTCGCATGTAAGGCTACAGATCCAGAGAGCTGCTAATCTTACACTTAAGAAAGTAACAAAGAAGCATTCTTATCAAGCCAACATGAATTGGAGCTTGGTTAATAAGTAAAATGAAGAAACAAGAATCTGAGTTTTATAACCAGGTTTCTTAATATTATTACTTATTTCTTCATATGAACAGCTATCCTGGTCTGTTAAAGAAAAACAAAAAAAGAAAAAAAAATCTATCAGAATGAATGAGCTGGCTGAGCCTGCAGTGAACACTTTCTGATTTAGAGAAGCTATCTACTGAGGAGTGGGGATTTTCTCTTCCTCTAAGGTATTATCCTTCTATGTAAAGGGGGTAGTTAAACTTTAGGGAGGAAACCCTGACTCTTGTCCATTGGACAGATACATCTGCAAACATCAGATTCACATTATTCTTTCATATTCACTTATAATTTCATATTATTCAGTATAATACAACATAATTTCAATATAAAATGTTAAAATAAAAATGATTACTAGTAGAGAGGAAACAGTTTGCTTTATGAGTCTCCACCTGCCCCACATCTTTTTGCTCACCATAAAATAAATGCTAACTATTTTGTTCCGATACAGGTGAACTTCCCTGAAAATGACCATACACCATCCTGAGGAACCCCCACACTGATTTCCAAAGCATCTGTTCCAGTTTTTACTCCCATCAGAAATAAACACATGTTTTCCTTTGCCCACCAGGATGTGCTGTCGTTTGTTTCATTGGTCCATTTGCATGTCCCTTATGGCTAAGGATATTGAACGTTACTTCCTGTGTTTCTTTGGGATTGTGTTTCATCTTTTTAGAACAGAACCCTCTCAGTTCTGTCTCCCATTGTTTTCATTGGACCATTTGTTTTCTTGATATTCTTGGTTGTTGTTGTTTACTTTACATATTTAGATATTAATTCTTCATTAAATGTATAGATGGTGAATTTTGTCTGATCCTTTTCTCAAAGGACACTGTCCTTTGTCAGGATGGCATTATTTGACATCAATAGAAGGGGAGGCCCTTGGTCCTGTGTAGGCTTGATGCCCCAGCGTAAGGATGCTAGAACAGTGAGCCATCCAGGAGTGGGTGGAGAGGCACCATCATAGAAGCAAAGGGGAGGGGGAAAGGAGAAATGGGATAGGTGAGGAAAGGAGAAATGGGATAGGGGGTTGTGAAGGAGAAACCTGGAAGGGGGATATTATTTGAAATTTAAACAAATAAAATGGTTAATGAAAACAGAAGCACATTATTTCCTGATGTCCCGTTTATTATTTGTTAGTCTTAGTCCCCATGTTATCATTGTCCTAGACAGAAATTCCTTATCTAAGTCAATGAGCTGAAACCTATTCTACAAGTTCTAGTTGATTAGATTCAGTATTTCTGGTCTTATGTGAAGACCCCCTTTCCATTTGTAAGTTAGTTTTGGCCAACACAGAATATCTTGATTTATCGTTCTTACTTACATGCCCAGTCTGACCAGCACCGCTTGCTGAAGGTGCGGTCCTTTTCTCCAGTGGGTGCTTTTGGCTTCCTTTTCAAAAATCAGGTATCTGTAGGTATTTGTTACTGATGACTGGGTTTTCAGTTCAACTCCTTTGATTAATGTATTTGTTTTTATGCCCAAACCAAGATGTTTTAATGACCATATCTACGAGATACAACTCTACAAGTCAGGTAGCAACACATCTATCTGATGTTTGTTTGTTTGTTTGTTTGTTGGTTTGTTTCCATATAAAACTGAAATTGCTCTTTTTCAGATTTTTGAAAATTTGTGTTGGGATTTATTTATTAATATATATCTCAAATGCAGCCCCTAGATCCCCGCTCACAGAGTTCCTTCCCCATCCCCCATTGCCCATCCCCCATCCCCCATTGCCCATCTTCCATCCCCCATCCCCCATTCCTCATCCCCTTCTCCTCTGAGAGGTAAGCCCCTTCTCTGGGTATCCACCCACCATGGTACATCAAGTATCTGCAGGATTATGCTCATCCTCTCCTACTAAGGCCAGACAAGGCAAAAACCTCTGCTACACCAGCCCCTGTATGCTCTTTGGTTGGTGGCTCAATTGATGAGGATTGCATTGAATCTTTAAGGGGAAATCCTGCTATTATCCTGTGAAAGGAGCACAGTAGCAAAATGACACCTAATGGCATATTGCAACACCCATAGTTACTGCCTGACTCAACCCTTTTCACAAAGCTTCTTGCAGTAGATGGAACTTATTGAAGATATTCACAATGGACAATGAGCAGAGAATGTAGATGTTGGAGAACTGAGCCCTAACATGATGTCTCATCAAACCCCTCCCCTCAGTGCTCAGGAATCTACACTGAAGAGGAGACAGAAAGGAGACAGTGGTGGTGAAAGAATTCAAGAAAACAATGTTTTCTTATAGCCTTTGGCTTTTCTACCAGTGCCAGAGTTCCCAAATAATGACTCAGAGGCTTATTATTTATTATCAATGCTATGACCTTTTGCTAGGCTTGTTCCATGACTATCCTGTAACTTATATAACCTGTTTAACCTATTCTATCTGCCACATGGCTGGTTACATTGCCTCAGTTTCATAAATCCAGCTTCTTCAGAGTCTGGATGGCGAATCTCCCATGCTTGACTCTTTCTAGAGTTCCTGTCTCTCTGCAGCTGTCTCACCTTCTAATCCTGCCTCAGATTATGGGCCATCAGATTTTTATCAACAGGTGATGCTTGCACACAGTACACAAGAGATTATTCCTACATTTTCCACATACAACAGGACTGACAAAAGATGAATCCCAGGATATTTTAACATTGCACACAAGTCTTATATAAGTTCAAGCCAAACAAAATTCCAGCACAGAGGAGGAGTCATGGATTCAAAATACAACCCCTAACTAAGAATATATTTTAATTGATATTTGCTATGAAAGGAAAAATCAATGTCCTTCACTGGACTGAGTATCACTGGGAGAAACAACCATATCCCAGGGCTACTCCCATGCTTAGGAGCAGTGGGCAACACAAAATAGACTCCATGTGTTTTGTTTGTTTTGTTTTGGATGTTTTTCCAACTTTCTGTTTGTTTTAGATTTTATTTCTTTTTTGAGAGAGGGGTTCAGAAGAAATGATAGAAGTTGGGGTAGAGGAAATGTATCACATATTTTGAATGGAAAAAACATGAAAGAAAAAAATTCAGTTACCCTAATGGAGGTGATCAACTGTGTCTGGCTAACAACAACAACAAATGTTCATACAATATTATAGAAGGATAATCGCACATATAATATATACATGCACGTATATCTAAAATACTCAAAATACTTTAGGTCTTATCTTTCTTATCATTTTTGTTTTTTGTTTTGTTGTTAAAATATTGCATTGATAAAATCACAGGGCATTTTAAACAATATTAGTATTTTGTACCGTTTCAGACATGCATATATACTATAGATGTTCATATATTCATACATATCTCTCTTGTTTGACTCATGAATTTATTAATTAATTTATATGCCTATAGTTTTATTAATCTTTTAAATTACATACATAATATAAATATAAAATAGCATATGCAGTAGTGGTGACTTTACACAAGATTACTGATTTCTAGATTTCTAATAAGAAATCATGTTGGTGCCTGCTTCCTTATCCACCCATTTCAGTATCAACCAAGTTTCTGTGTATATATTCCTTGAGTGTCTCTGTGTGAAAAACAGCATGTTCTAATTAAATATATTAATACTGACCCTGTATTTCTTAAACCATTACTCTCTTTGCTCGCTATTCACTGTTTTCTTTTTAACAGCATTACTGCTATTCTGATTAAGATTGCTAGGTCAGAAACTAAGTTTTTTTTTTTAAACCAGAGATAGTTCTTGGTGTGTGTACTAAATGATGAAATCTCAAGATGTATAGTAATCATTCAAAGAAGATATATATATAAATATATAAATATATATATATATATATATATATATATATATATATATATATATTCAGTAGTATAACTGGCTTTCGATCAATAGAAGCTGACTTACCCATGGCTGAATGGAGTTCAGTATCCGCAGCACACATTTGCTGAACAGTAATACTCTGCGTGGGTCATGGGTTCATATACCTTTTTACTATGCATAGATAGATCCATGTGTTATTCAGCCTAGTTGTGACATATATTTATAACCTATGATTAAACTCATAATAAGCTGCCTAGAAAGAGGACAAGGTCGAGCTGAGAGTTGGGACTACTAAATTAAAGTGGGGATTTATGGCTCTGTGGCTTGGATGATCCTGTTCATCAAACGTGTTCCTTTCAAATTACTGACTCAAAGGGTTAATTGTTTACCAAGTTACCTAAACTCAGTTGCAATTGTATTGACTTAAACATACATTTAGCTTGCTCAAAAAAGTTTTACTCATACATTTAAGCAGACATTTATCCAAGTTTAGCAGGTTTTAGTCATAAAACAACATGAGACCTAGTATCTTCTCAAGGAAACTGAAAGAATTTAGTCTAGATGTCATATAATTTAGAAAAAATTGAAGCAAGGTAAGACTAGCCATATTAACAAAAACTCTGAAATAATTACAAAGACTTGACCACTCTTAGTAGTAAAGAACAACTGACAATTATTTTAAAGAGAAGACAATATTTTAAAGTCCCAAACATATGAAAAAATATGTACAGTGAAGACTATATTCATTTATGATGATGTATATATATGCATGATATATATGCATAATATATGCATATATATGCATATATATATATGAGATTTGAGAATATGTCATGGAATTGTTTGCATGATAAAACCCAGTACTGGCTTGAAAGCAAATGATTCCACCTTTTCACAGCCCAAAGACAGTACCATATAGAATTATATTTACACGTCTTTGACATCATGATATTTTGGATCAAAAAATTGTGTATTTGTAATTGAAAGCTATCCTGCAAAATGATCAATTATTAGCTATGTCTGTGAAGTCTATACAGTAAATACCTATAACACCCACTCTATTGTGATATATATATATATATATATATATATATATACATTACAATATGCTGTTGATAGGCTGAAGATTACATTATGATAATTATGTATTTCACTACTTATCACCGTGGAGAAAACTTTATGAAAGTGTCTGATCTGTATATACACCTATATTAGTACATTCTACCAATATATTGGTTGTAAAATGATGACTCGGTTGTACGGGTAGACATAATTTGAGATTATTTGCTTTGTACTCATAGATACAAATTTAATAACTATTATTCAGGATTTATTGAGTAGTTATAAGTAATTTTCACAGATTATATTATATAAAATCATTATGTCAACTTCTGGAATATTATTTTTTCTTCCAGTACATTATTATTATGAGAAGCAAAATTTGAATTTGAAGCCACACTTTTAGGTTTAGTCAGTCCTCTTGAAGAATAGATATTTTGACAGTTACAATCCTAGACATTACTAGAACAATGCTAACATAGGGGGTTAACAGCTTGCACTTGTACAAAATACTTGAAGTCACTCAGAAAGCCATTATTATGACCTTGTGCTGACCACATTCTATGAAGTGTTACATGATCAGGGACAGGGAAGTTGGCTAATGGAAGTTATATAGTAGCTAGATGTATCCTTGTCACACTTCATCTAAACTGATACATTGCAATGGTCCAAACTGCTCAGACCTGGCAATTACTGTCCAATTCCAATCTATTCCACACTGCCACTGTAATGAAAAATAATTAGGAGCCTGAAAATGAGTTTTCACATGAAATGGTTTCAGTGCCTGGACACAATCGCCTTTGGCAGATGGCTTTGGGTTTGCTTTAATATAATAAAGACAGTTAATCATCTCTAAAGAGTGCACTGAATGAATAAACTTTTAACACCATTTCTACAGTGAAACTCTTATATTGATCAAATGTTTAATGTTCATGGGTAGAGGTTGCCTTGGTTGAACTGCTGGGATGAACACACAAATCACTATAAAAACTTCTTAGAAAAGGCAAAAATTGACTCAAATTGAATATCTATTATTGATGGAGAAAAAATTAAATCTTAATACTAATTCCTAATGATGTGGTTATAGCACTAAGGAATAAGGAATATTATAATCATATTTGTTAGTACTCAAATTCTGGCAACATTGAAAAGATATTCCTCCATATTTAAAATAATGCATATGCTATGAATACACATGTATATAATTATATACAGATATTTATACATATACATATATATGTTTACATGCACATAACTACCCAAATATACTGACATTATATTAGATTCAGAAAACACATTTTTCACAAAAAGAAAGGAACCCTAGTACTGGATTAAAATTCAAATTTTAATATGTAGTTGTGTTTTGTTCTGAGAAAAGTTAATAATTATCTTTATATTCTGAGTTTTCAAATAAAAAATCAAACACTAAAATGTAAAAATTACTTAAAATGCATGTATGTACTTATTATGTTCTTATGATTAAAAATGTAATAAATCCATTGCATGAGCCTTGTTTATTTAAAAGTTGAGCTAAGGTATGTTGTAAGTACTATTCCTATATAAAATTAATCATTTTCATTCATCATTTTATCAGACACTGTATTTATAAATTATATTAATTAATGATACTTGCCAGTAACAACTTTTCTTCCCAAAATACAAATTATTTAAAGCCTACACAGAAATCATAATAGTTTCTGAAACTTAGCAATAATTTGAGTATTTGTATTTAGCCGCACCACTGAGAATTTGATCTAACTGAACTAGCTCCTATGTCTTAACTGTGTTTAGATGTAAGTCTTTCATGTACTTCTGACCATATAAATTTATGAACTCATATTCAGAGTTTAGGATTTTATTTGTTTCATGTTAACTTTTACTAGAAAATATCATCCTGAGTGAGGTAACCCAGTCACAAAAGAACACACATGGTATGCACTTCTGATAAGTGGGTATCAGCCCAAAAGCTTGGAATACCCAAGATAAAATTCACAGTCCATATGAAGCTCAAGAAGAAGAAAGACCAAAATGTGGATGTTTCAGTACTTCTTGGAAAGCGGAACAAAATACTCACAGGAGGTAAAGGGTGTGAGGAACTTGAGAGAAAGAGAGGAGATGGAGGGGTAAAAGAGGGGCAGGAGAAAGGGATGATATACAGAAGGTCAGGAATTTGAACAGAGGTGTATAGCAATGGGGGATGGGGAACTGGGGATATCCACCAGAAAGTTCCAGATGCCAGGAAAGCAAGAGGCTCCCAAGACTCAACAGGGACAAGCTTAGATGAAATACCCAACAAAGGGGAGGGAGAACCTATAGAGACAATATCCAGAGGTTAGGCAAGGCCTCTGGTTGGGGGATGAGGCCACTCACTCATCTCCAAATTTTTAACCTAGAAGGGCTCCTGTCTAAACGAGATACAGAAACAAGGTATGGAGGAGATACTGAAGGAAAGGCCATCCAGAGACTGCCCCACCTGGGGATCCATTCCAAACCCAGACACTATTTTGGATATCAAGAAGTGCTTGCTGACAGGAGTTGTTTATAGATGTCTCCTGAGAGGTTATGCCAGAGCCTAACAAATACAGAGGCAGATGCTTGCAGGCAACCATTGAACTGCGCATGGGGTCAACAATGGAGCAGTTAGGGAAAGGACTGAAGAAGCTGATCAAGCCAGTAAGCAGCACCCCTCCTCAGCTTATGTATCAGCTCTTAGCACCAGGTTCCTATCCTATTTGAGGTCCTCCCTGACTTCCTTCAGTGATCAATTATGATTTGTAAACATAGGACAATTAAACACTTTTCTTCCTAACTTGCTTTTTGGTCATTGTATTTCATCATGGCAATAATAACCTGTGGTTCTGTATTCTGCTTCCTCCCTCAGGGTGTCCAACCATTGCTGTACATCAGGCAGGGAAGGAAGAATCTAAGTCTGGAAGAGGAGGAGTCAGCAGGATCAGGTTCTGGCAGTGAATGCTAGGAGAAAGTCTTCTCTGAGGACGTCATTGTTACAGATCTTCAGTGTTATAGTTCTTTTAGACAACATTCAATAAAACAGCTCTCTTAAAGTGCAAGTCCAAGAAAATCAAGGACCTCCATATAAAACCAGATACATTGAAACTAATAGAGGAGAAAGTGGAAAGATCCTTGAACACATCGACATGGGAAAAGTTCCGGAACAGAACACGAATGGCATATGCTCTGAAATCAAGAATCTACAAATGGGACCTCATAAAATTGCAAAGCTTCTGTAAGGCAAAGGACACTATCAATAGGACAAAATAGCAACCAACAGATTGGGAAAAGATCTTTACTAATCCTACATCCTCTAATATCCAATATATACAAAGAACTCAATAAGTTAGATAGCAGAGAATCAAATAACCCCATTAAAAATTGTGGTACAGAGTTAAACAAAGAATTCTCCACTGAGGAATCCCAAATGGCCGAGAAGCACCTTCAGAAATGTTCAACATCCTTAGTCATCAGGGAAATGCAAATCAAAACAACCCTGAGATTCCACCTCACACCAGTCAGAATGGCTATGATCAAACACTCAGGTGACAGCAGATGCTGGCAAGGATGTGGAGGAAGATGAACACTCCTCCATTGTTGGTAGGATTGCAAGCTGGTACAACCACTCTGGAAATCAGTCTGGCTGCTCCTCAGAGAATTGAACGAAGTATTACCTAAGGACTCAGCTATACCACTCCTGGGCATATACCCAAAAGATTCTCCAGTATATAACAAGGACATGTGCTCCACCCTATTCATAGCAGCCTTATGTATTACAGCCAGAAGCTGGAAAGAACCCAGATGACCTTCAACAGAGTAATGGAAGAGAAAATGTGTACTCACTTACACAATGGAGTACTATTCAGCTATTATAAACAATGAATTTATGAAATTCTTAGGTAAGTGAGTGGAATTAGAAAATATCCTGAGTGAGGTAACCCAATCACAAAAAAGCACACATGGTATGCACTCACTGATAAGTAGATATTAGCCCAGAACCTTGCAATACCCAAGATACAATTCACAAACCACATGCAGTTCTATAAGTAGGAAGACCAAAGTGTGGGTGCTTCGGTCCTTCTTAGAAAGGGGAACAAAATAGTCACGGGGACAAATATGGAGACAAAGTGTGGAGCAGAGACTGAAGGAAAAGCCATCCTAAGACTACTCTACCTGGGGATCCATTCAGTCACCAAACCCAGATATTATTGTGGATGCCAGGAAGTACATGCTAACATGAGCCTGATATAGCTGTCTCCTTAGAGCCTCTGCCAGAGCCTGACAAAGACAGAGGCAGATGCTCGCAGCCAACCATTGTACTAAGCATGAGACCCCCAAGGGGGTCCCCAATGTAGGAGTTAGATAAAGGACTGAAGGAGCTGAAGGGGTTTGTAACCCCATAGGAAGAGCAATAATATCAACCAAATAGACTTTTCCAGAGCTCCCAGGGACTAAACCAACTAACAAGTACATGCAGAGGAACCCATGGCCCCAGCTGCATATGTAGCAGAGGATGGCCTTGTTGGATATCAATGGAGTAGAGGTCCTTGGTCCTATGAAGGCTTGATGTTCAAGTGTAGGGGAATTTGAGGGCGGGGAGTAGGGAGTGGTTGGGTGGGTGGGGGAACACACTCATAGAAGCAGAGAAGGGGGATTGGATAGGAGGTTTCCAGGGGTTGGGGCAAGAAAGAAGATAACATTTGAAATGTAAGAAAAGAAAATATCCAATAAAAAACTTCTCTATTCTCTTTATTCTGATGAACTGATGAACAGGGACTATATAAACCTTGGAAATTTTTCTTAGGGTAAAGTTCCATTGGCTGAACCTTAATGTTCTGGGGATACTTCATTTGCTGGGGAGGCTTTCTTGGAAGTTGAACCTGTAATTTCACCAAAGGTTACATGACATCCCTCTGGTAAGGGCTCCCCAGATGAGGTAGAAAAGAGGAAGCCTATCGGGAAACAGAGTTCTCCATTTTCTACCAACCAAGCTTAGGGGAGCTGACAAACATGGTACATTACAACCTTTAAAACCAAGATCTTCCAAAAATAACCCTAAGATTGTCATCATAAAATTACTCATGATGGTAATATGGTCTCTAAATGTGGGTCAAGCCCAAGATGGTATAATAGTTCAAATGAAGTTATGTTTGATTATAACTTTAGTGATAATTATATTTATAATAATAGTGGTAGAGGTTATGGAATAAATGTTTCAGAATTTTCTTATCAGCAATTAAACTAGGCAGAATGAAATCTGTGTGTGCAACAAAGAGCATTTACCTCTTAGTGGCAGGATGTATAATAGATTGATATGTAAATCTCGATGAATTTCTACATGGGCGAAGTTAGATAACAAAAGTATGAATTTCGTGCTGATTTTTAAAATAGAAAATTGTTTAGTTTCTATAAAACTCTTAAGAGCTATAGTCAGTAAAAAAGGAAAATATATGAAACTGAAAGGTGAAACAGAGTTATCAAATGAAGGAATCAAATTCACTTTGGACTTGAAAAGTTTGTGATGGCATTGAAATCATCAAATACAGTCACACTTACACAGGACCCCAAGGTCTAGAGATTTGAGAAATATCTGTTGGTATCTTTGCTCACCTTTAAAAGTAACCAATCTTTAGACCTAAAACCAGTTTGTGAACTGTAACCTCAATGTGGTATCATAAAGTCGTAAGACATATTTTATATTAGATACTACTGTATCAGAGCATAGTAAGACTGAGTAAAATTCTTTTTAAATAAAGCAGAACGATTTAAAGCATGTGAATTATGTATGCTTTTAAACTACGATATACAAACTGTAAGAATTCCTTGCACTCACTGGGAGAATCCTCAATCTTTAGCAAAAAAGCGTATGGACATTTTCCTTTTAGGTATCTAACATAATTATTCACATTAGATCTTGCTTTTCTATTGTTCAAAAGCACTAACTGTTCTCAAAGATGGGAAAACCTTAGGGTAGTTTTTTGTACTTTATCAAGAAAACAAAATGCTTTAGCTTCTGCACCATGAGATGCTGGCATAGTTTTCCTAGAAAGGATTAGCTTTATTTTCTTCTAATAAGATTCATACTCATGTGCATGTAATTTATAAGTCATATAAAGTTAAAATATGTCTTAATCACATGTATATTACCCCAAATTGCTGAGCTTACTTTGAAAAATAGAAAGTGAGTAATAACCTCTTTGAGTGGATATTTGAATGAAGTTGGAAAATAACTGTTTTTCTTTCAATCAGTGTGTCAAATTTTATAGAACATAATGGCATGTAATGGAGTCATGTTTCTTTGCTTGTCACTTCACATACAGAATCCCAAAATGACACCATCCAGCCAACAGTGTTATGTTTGTATAGGAAGCAATGTGAGAGTTTTTACTGAGGCTTAAAAGGCAGCATAATTTTATGTTTTCTACATGTAATTTTAATACTAAAATGGAGTTTGAGTAGAAAAGGGTGGACTATCAGCTGTTGTTGATGATTTCTGTCACTGCGCCAAAGCTTTAGAAGCCTCTCAGTTGAACCTTTATTCTCACCTGCAGTCCCAAAGCATAAATGAATTGCCTGCTCAAGGTGTCACACACCGTGCAACAAGGGGCAAATGAACAATTGAATTCATAATTCACCAGGTGTGCATTGCAGCCCTGTGAATATAATGAATGAATTTATAACTAACAGCTAAAAGTCAAATATTAGTCTAGTTCTTTTGTAATGATGTAACAAAAAAGGAAAACTAACATATTTTGTAAATTATTTCATTTTAATGAAGATATAAATAACTTTTAGTCATGAAAATATTTTTAAAATAACAGTTTTATTTATAAATGTTTTTATCTTTATCCTATCTAAGAATACTAATGAAAACATTTCTTTATCATTAATTTTAAAGGTCCATAAACATTTTTAAAAAGTCAGTTGTGTATATTATAAATTCATTTCTGCCATGATGTGATGAAGACGTTTCTCACGAATTAAAATGCTTTAGTGATGTTGGATGGAATGCATAGTAACCAGTAGCTGTTTACAATGATATATTTGCTCCAACAGAAGAATGAATGACTAAAACGATGGTTGCACAATCATTTCCTTGAAATGTATGAAAGACGACCCCTGATTTGCAGTGATATTGTGTAAATTATGCTTTTCCCCTAACCCATTTTCTATGATATATCTAGCTATTGAGAGTTTTAAAGAACAGCTGATTGTTAATTCATATATTAATAGATCTATATCTAACTGCTGCACTTAGAGCCATGTGAAGCTCAATATTCATGACAGAGCTTCATGGGCAAATGTTGGCATATGGGCGAGCAGCACTCTATAATAAAATGATGTATATTACTTAGGGTTTGCGTGGCTTAGATGAAACAAGACCAAAAGCAACTGACAGAGGTATCGTAGTTACTTTTCTATTGCCCTGATAAGATACCATGACCAAGGCAACTTTTGATGAAGTGTGTTTATTTGGAGCATAGAGTTTCAGAGGACTAGAGACTATGTCTACCGTGGTAGAGAGCATGGCAACGCACAGACACGCACGGCACTAGAACAGTGGCTGAGAGGAAGCATCTTGAGACATAACTGTAAAGTAAAGAATGCTGCCTGGGATTGGCATGGGCTTTTGAAGACTCAACACAACCTTAGTGAAATACCTCCTCCAAGTAAGCCACACCTGCTAATATTTCCCAAACAGTTCAATTAACTGGGGACCAAGTATTTAAACATATAAGTCTATGAGGGTCATCATTTTCATTGAAACCATTTATTTCATCTTTGGACTCTCTGCTCCAATTCTGTCCCTGTGGGAGGAAAGTCAGGACAGAAATTCAAGCAGTGAAGTGTGGACCCCTGTTCCAGAGGGTGTCCCACAACAATCTCCGGCCAAGCTGGGGACAAGGTGCGAACAGGGAGGGTCCACTGCTGCCTCCACCCATGTCTTTCTCTGTTGCTGCCTGGTTACTTCCGTGCTGCACTCTCCTCTCCGCCTCTTCATGCTGAGCTGCTGAGCAGGTCTGGTGCCAGTGAGGCACAGGCTAGCTAGAGGGGGGAGGGAAGGGTCCCGGAGGCTCTTCCCAAGTATTACAACTTCAATGTTACAGCTCTTGTGACAGAAATCTCGGACAACTGGATGATTCTCGCACACCTTTACTTCCCCTGAGTAGGGTCAATATATACAGTTTTGGGGTGTTAGGGTCTGGCAGCAGATAACCCCTATTGGCTTGGTCTGAGAGCTTGGAGGTGCCTCATCTGCATGTGAGGGAGCCTGAGGCACTATTCCTATAGGCCATAGACCTCTCTGTGGGAAGGGCTGTAGGGGTGATGCCTTCCATCCCATGAGGGTCTTGGGTTCAAAGCCTGTGATCGAACAGGCACCCAGCTGCTTCTCACAGCCCACCGCCCCACAGTGAAGGAACTTGGAGGGAAGAACTGAAGTCACGAAGGAATGTTGCTTACTGGTTTGTTACTCATGGCTTTCTCAGCCTGCTTCCTTATAAAACCGAGGAGCACCAGCCCTAGGTTCCCACTACCCACTGAAAGCTGGGTCCTCCCACGTTATTCATCAACTAAGAAAATTCACCACAGGCTTGTACACAGGCCAGTCTTATGGAAACTTTCAGTCAATCAAGACTCCTTCTTTGTACGTGACTCTAGATTGTGTTAAGGTGATGTAAAACCACCAGCATAGGTTTGATTTTATTGTGCCATTTCTTTTTGTGTTGTATCTTTATCTACTATCCTAACCACAATAAGCTATTTTAAGCCTGTTTCTAAGTTTTCTTTCACCCTTTTAATTTGCTTATTTTTATAGTGAGCCTATCATTATTTTGATGGAAAATTATAAATAAAATCCATTGAAAGCAAAGATAAATTTCATCGTTAAACACTCTTGTGTTACACGGCGTGCCAGGGATAATGAGTCAATATCCTGAAGATGCAACTTATGACAGAAACAGGTACAGGACATAAATACTGTCCCTAATCATTTAGTTCAGTGGTGACAGACTCTTCATATTCAGAATTATTGAGTACAATTTAGACACATATCTGTCAGAATTCTGGTGTCTGAAATATTCCCCAAAGTTATTTGGGATTCCTAACCACTTTCCTTAATAATAATAATAATAATAATAATAATAATAATAATAATAATAATGATGATGATGTAAGTAAAACAAACCTGGGAGTCCTTTGGAAGTACATAGAAATCAAATCAGAAGAGGCAGATCTGGTATCCAAATTATTAGAGCTGACTCAGCATAATGAGGTGTTAGCTGTGTGGCCATATGGATTGTTCCTAGCCATGAGACAAAAGAAATACCTTTAGTTTGGTTTCTTTCCCTTGGGAGAGTTGGTAAGGGGTCTGCCATCAGTACTCAGTGTTCCTTTTTCATTCCTGATTACGTGTGAATAGTCATAGTCCTTTGGTCATCTCTAATGGTACACGTGACTTTGTTTCTTCCCCTAAAGAGAACAACTGTCTCTGTCCTTTTTAATTTTGCAGGCACTGGAGCTCCGGAGAGCATTACCATATTCTCTAGATTGTGCTGAAGTATTTGAGGCCCTGCCTTCCCTTGAATGAATATGTTTGAGAGCCTGGCCTACACATGTCAGTAAAATACAAGCCAAAGGTCATGCTACAGAAATACACACACACACACACACACCCCATAGAGGAGAGGTGTGGAGAAGGAGCCTAAACTCTAGATGTCCTTCCAGTGGTCCAGAAGGGAAATGATCTTCCCATTTTAGCTGAGAGACAGGACATGAATTTCTTCGTTGCTGAACCTTAACTTCAGAAATAGTGATCCTCCTCATTTCCTGTGGAGCTGTGTCTCTTGAGCTGAAAAAAGCATTCTATCCTAATTTCCTGGCATCTTTAACAATGTCTGCTTCTCTGTACTTTTATGTTCTTGTTAGATCATGAAATACATCTTGAAATATGCTATTAATTCACATGTATATGGAGGATATATTTAACTGAAACATGCTTCTCTGTCTTGGAATTATTTATAAAGAAAAAATAAACAATAATATTTAACATATTTCCAAAATGATATGGTTCTGAATTATTTTTTATTATTATTTTGTTGTTTTATTTTGTGTTTTCACTACCCATGTGACAACGATCTAGGCTGCAAAATGAAAGAGACAGAGCAAATATAACTTGAGTGAGTAGTCAAGGATTCCATGTTAGAGAGCTAAGTAGACATACTCGTCTACCAAAAGTACTCTGTCAGCGTGGCTCCAGGGATGAACCTGACTGGAGACACAGGGGAATGAAGAAAAGACAAATACACAGCCACATACAGAAGCTACATATAGGTGGACTGGAATCTCTGATGGAGAAATAGCAACCTCAAAGAGCCCCTTATTTTATCTACAGTGTTAAACAGATAGGTAACATTATTGCATACTCAAGAAGGAAGCAGAATTATTATATACTGATAAATCAAGAAGGTAAGCTTATTATGGACAGTTGGATTAAGGATACAAAGAATATGATTGGCTAATCACAATAGTAGAAATTTTTGTAGGGAAGAGTCTTCAGATCATAAACATCTGGGGGAGGGACTATGGTACACATATCCTGAACAGGTTACAATATCCAAACATAGAGCACAAGAAGTATTTAGTGTCCCTCTGGCCCTCAGCACAATAGGAAAGGATTTGGCATCTTCCCATGAGTCTGGAGCTGTAAGGTCTTTGATATGCCCATGCCATGTCAATAATATTTACGACTCCACTCAGTCAGGTCTTTGCTGACTCCACAAACAGAAGGATTTGGTTAACCAGGCAGAAGAATACAAATGGAAAACCTAGATTATAAAATCTTTATTTTACTCTATTTTGAATTTATTTCACAGTGAATGAACAATAAATAAAAGTAACATTGAAATATGCATCGTAATAGAGTTGTGTGTGATATTTGTACATTTGCATGTATTATTTAATATTTAAATAAGAAGAATGTATTTATCTTCTCAATTATTTACTTATAAAAAACATGTCAAAATCACTTCTAGTTTTTCAGACACAGGATATCCAATCATTTTATAGTTATCTCTAATATGCAATGCAATATTGCATCAGAAATTATTATAGTTGTCTGAAAGTAACAGTCTTTCCCTTGCAGACGTGATCTCCATCCATTGGTGGTCAGCATCATACATAGTTCTATGACATGAGTACTTGTAGATTTGACATAACTGAGATTGTCTGGTGCCTGTCCTTATTCATTCCACACCACAAACTCCTGTTCCTTCCAGATGGTTGCAAATGACAGAAGGTTGTTCATGTTTTGCTGCTGAATTTTCCATTGTAAATATGTACCATATTTTTCTCTATAAATATATCCAGTAACAAGCATATAGGTTGTTTTCTTTCTTGGCTGTTGTGTAGAGATCTGAAATAAATATGTGTACAGCTGTCTCTGTGATAAAGAAGATGACATTGACAACCTGATATCAAAGAGAGGCTTATTCCAAGTGATACAGGATGATGAGTTGCAAATTATTAACCCGATATTGAGTATGAAAATGTACAATTATGCAGTTCTTATATTCTTTGTTAAGAACAAGGATATAAGTTTAAAGCTGAACATGAAGACGATATTTACTGAGTTGGGTGACTTGATAAATTTTTATTTGACTACACTACTAGACTTTTTATGTGATTTGATTTTGAGGCTAGCAGTAAAGGTGATTGTAAGTAAAAGTGGCTGGGGACACAGAGTTCCTCCATGTTGGAGATTAGTTGGCTGGAGAATGCAGAGAGTTGGGGTTTATTGACATGGAGGATGGTGGATGTATCTGGATCAACCCCTCCTCCCCCCTGCCCCCCCCCAAAAAAACCCTGGGCAGTCCTGAGTTAAATAGGGAGGGAAAAGGAGGGGAGGGGCTGGGGAGGAATGCTTATTTGGCTCCACCCTCTGGCCTTCAGGTACCTCATTAGTATGTAAATCTCTCTGGGGCCTGAGGCCTGTTTATCATGCCCTCCACCTCTGTCCTACAGGATTGAAGGGTGCAGGTTGAGTGGAGATTAGACCTCCTGTCAGGAGCCTGGGTTCTGGGGGCATGGCTGAACACACAACCCAAGAACCAGGGTACCCTTCCACGGCCCTGACAGGTAGTGTCATTTCTTTTTCTAAGTATAATAAACTCAATAACCAATTATACTAATTCTGATATTAGATATAGAATTTAATATCCTATAAAACTTAGGAAGACATTCATGAATGTAGCATAGCAAATGCTTATGCTTCCTTCTTCTAAATAGCTGCCAGGTCACCAAGACCAGTTCTACATTTTGTTTACATTTGCCCAAAATACGAAAGTAGAATAATCTACATTTTCAAGTATTGGCCATTATAACAAAACCCCAAAACAATATCTCAGATTTAATTTTGTTGAGAATACAAAATCTCCCCTTAAATGCTGTGTTCTGTTTCTGACACAATTATCAAAGAAACATTATATAAATCTGAAGCTATGAAAACATGGCAGAGAAGAATGGTACTCTTTACCCCAGGTGTATCAAAAATGAGTGTTCACAGATTGAACCTCGAAGATTAGAAGCACTGTGATAAATTTTACTTCCATAAGTAAATGATGATGATACCTTAATGAATAAAGAAAATATCTTCTTTTCAAAGATGAAGATTGGTTTAGATTTGTTCCTACATAATACACAGGTGAAAAAAAATGACTGAGACTCAGGTATAAACAAAATTGATTTATAGCTAGATCATAAGCTAAGAGGTTAGTGCAAATTGCAGCAAAAGCATAAAAAGTTGAGTCTGGCTGGAATCCAGACTAACCAAATAAGATTTGAGAGAAAACTTTGATAAATTAAGATAAATAGTTGTGGCTGATTTTATTATTAACAGAGGTGATAAGTTTCATGACATTGAGATCAGTTTTACTAAAGTTTTTTGTTTATTTGTTTGTTTTTTATCATTGTGTTTTAAGAAAATACCTCAAGCCAAGGATACACAAATATTCCCAATATTTGGCTGACCCCTTCTTTCTTATAAATAATATTTTAAATTAATGTATCAATCCTCACCCAGTGATGTAGAATGCTTAGCCTTGTTGACCTCAAGGCAGGGACTACAACACTAAAACAAGAACTGGCTTATTTCTTCATAAAGAAATCTTTGCTTCACCAAGACTACACATTGTTGAGTTACAGTTCTACTACTTAGCTATGCAAAGTAACACTGTGGATCTCCACAGCTGTTTCTCATAACAGAGCATGATTTGACATTTCCTTATTTAAAGAGACACTGCTCTCACTAGAGTGGCTGGGCATCAGAAGACTCATTCACAACCCACAGAATTTAACATCTTTTGGCAAGTTTTAAGGATCCATGTTATCCCAACATTGGGTTCATGTCAGCAGTCGTGTACCAAGCATAGATTGAAGTATTTCTAATTAAACTGTATTTCATAGTTAATATAAACCAGCAATATATAAAGTTAATAACAAAGAAGAAATAAATATATACAGAACTGTACATCTGTATGTTACCCATTGCTAGTTAATATTGTGATGTGGAACCCTCCTGAGGCACCTTGCTGTTAACCCCAGACAGCAGTATGGGAACTCCTGAGGGGCTTTACATTCCATTCCTGCAAAGAATTCCAATAAACACAAGGAAACCACTAAAACCTTAGACTATAAAGCAGGTAGAGGGGAATGAAGGGGTCAGATGACATATCCCTCATCTCTCAGTGCTTCATTTACTTCACATATAAAATGGCATGAGGCTGAATAAACACACTCCATGGAAGGGAAGAGAGAATGGATGGAAGGAAGGAAGGAAGGAAGGAAGGAAGGAAGGGAGGGAGGGAGGGAGGGAGGGAGGGGGGGAGGGAGGGAGGGAGGGAGGGAGGGA